>NC_056470.1:34288264-34308264 GCF_008729295.1 Plectropomus leopardus | reverse complement strand
AAACAGTCTTTACAGTCAGTGCACATGAATATAGAGTCATAATATTTATAAATGAGTCAAAAATAAGATGGAAACCACGTATTGTTTGTTGTGCGGACATTCATCCGTTCAGTGTTTGACCATCTGTAATATGACATGCACTTCTTCTGCAGTGCATGTATATATAGTAACAGTGGCCCCTGTGTGTGTGTGTGTGTGTGTGTGTGTGTGTGTGTGTGTGTGTGTGCGTGCGTGCGTGCGTGTGTGTGCTGTGTCACAGACCTGGTAGAGCTCGTTGGCACACTTCCTGCAGAGGTTGTGCTGGCAGGGCAGGATGACCACCGGCTTGTTGAAGAGCTCCAGACAGATGGGACAGATCAGCTGTTTCTCCAGCGTTTCCAGCTCCCCCTCTGCTCCCCCGCCGCCCCGCAGGCAGCTCAGCTCCGCCGGCAGCGCCGTGGCCGCTCCGCCAAACTTCAGCTCCTCCTGTTGACACCAGAAAAGACTGAATGAATGAAATGATCAGCTGTCAGCAAGTCTGGACGTGTCTGAGTCACTGTTAAACGGTTTGTAGTTTTTAGTGATTCCCTCCCAAAGCAAGTGTATGCAACTTAGTTTTTACAATTTTTTTTAATCCTTTTACATCCAGGTTTCTCTTTTTTTCCCCCTTAACCCTTTGAAACCTGAGCAGAATGGCTTGCTTTTTTTTCAGAAACATGGGAGTAAAAGGCAATGAGTAATGAAGGAAGAAATTACCCAAAATCTTGCATCAAAATTAGTAAAAAGTACAAGAAAATGACCTGAAAATTTATTTCAAAATAGCCCAAAAAAAAAGAAAAAATACAAATGACTTGAAAAATGACTGAAAAAAGCTAAAAAATATATATGTTTGAAACATATTTTTAAATAAGTAATTATGATGAGTTGAAGTTTTTTCCTTGCTTTTTTCCCCAGCCATTTTCCTAGCTTATTAAAATATATATATAAACTTTTTATTTTGCATTTTGTGAAACATTTATTACCAAGTTGCTCATTGCCTTTTTCATGATTTTTAATAGAAATCAAGCTTTTTTTTAGAGTTCAAAGGTTAAAAAACTTGTGAAAGCAGCACATGGAAAGCGATGTCGCTTCAGGTTTCAAAGGGTTAATGTTGGAAAAAACAGATTTTTTCACACCGTCAGACAGTAACAGGCTCTGTAACCTTCTGTATCACCTTATTGCAGCTCTTCATTTAAGCTGGATGAATATTACAGGAAGCAAAGGTCATACAGCTCTGCGCTTTTATGGCTGCATACTTTCCATTAAATGAAGAAATTCTAGAAATGTTCAGATGCTGCATCATTTTACATGCACGTCCCCGAACTCGTCACAGGGCAACTGAGTTTCTCAAGCTGGTGCAACCACTAGAATTTAACCCTTAAGGCCCGCTTTAATCTCAGACACACTTTTATCACTCTGGGCACAAAATGCACTTTTCAAAATCGAGCTTTAAAAAATATTATATACGATATTATTTTCCACCTTCATTGAGTTAAGTTTTTAACCAATCCTAATCATAAGTAACACATTTTCATTGAATTTTAACCTCTTTAATGCAAAGTTTCTGTCATGAAGTTTATAGATGAAAATAAAAAGGTGAAATTAATGTCATCAGGTGGAAAAAAAGCAAAAAAGGCCAAAGCCCAAACTGCAATGAAACAAACAAAAAAGAAAACTTGAGATACAGAAACACAAGAGGAAAAACGTGATGGGAAAAGTTTTAAAAGACAAAAAAAACAAAACACGAGGAGAGTCAAAATCCAAACAAAACACCAGTTTACTCACCTTCCTCTCCATCTGAGGGCTGCTGGATGTTCGCTTAATCAGCAGTTTGTTTCTGTCCGTCATTAATCAATGCAAATAAAAAGCTGCAGGCAGTTGGTGCTCTTCCTCCTTTTCTGGTCTTTCTGCTCCTCTCTACATGCAATCAAATTATCATTTTGTTGTGATGAACTAAGCTGTGTCTCAATGAGCAAATCCAGGTCTTTGTTGTAGTTTTCCAAAATCCTGCAACTGTGAGCAAAGCACCTCCAGCCAGAGCGTCCTGCAGGACGAGCAGCGCTGTTGGAGGCAGGTTTGTTCCGGCTTTAATTTAAAAATAGCCAGTCAAATATGATAATATCCTGCTGTAAAATGTTTTACTTTTTTAAATTTATTGGAAGTATTTTGCATGTTTTACATGCACAGAATAATCTAGGATGCTGCAGTTTAGTTTTCTAGTATTTAATTTGGATTAAAAACTTGTTGGCTAAGTCTTGCATGCAGCTGCTGACTGTACAGAGGACAGAGGACAGAGGACAACACTGACTGTCTCAGCTCTGGAAATCCCCAACTCACTCAGTCAGACAGTCTGGGATCAGTCAGACATTTGCTGCTCTGGAGAGACTTTTTACATCCAGTTATGTAGGGAGAAAAATCACAGATGTCCACACTGGAAACACATCCAAAAGTTGAGGTCAAGAGGTCACATCGAGGTCAATCATTTGAAGAAAAATCACTTTTATATCCAAGAAACGAAACGAAGCAGGAGTCAGTTTGTGGTCTCCACTCAGAGCTCCTCTTCAGCTCCGGTGACACCGAACGCTGACACTAAATCTGCTGGACAGGGACATGGAGGCAGAGTCTCCTCACCTCTTCACCTCGTCCTCCTCTTCCTCACACCCTCCCTCTCTCTCTCTCTTCATCCAAGTCTCACTCCATTCCTCTTTCTCCACACAAGTGCTGCTGACTGCTGAGTTTGTTTGTTCGCAGCTTCCTCACCATCCAACAGCAATGTGTGTGAAGGGACCCAGAGTGGGGGGTTGGGGGGCTGAGCTGAGCTGGTGGGGGGCGTGAGGTTTCACACACACACCTCTACAAAGACACACACACACACACACACACACACACACACACACACACACACACACACACACACACCATATCAGGCAGTGGCTGGTATGTGGACGAATTAAGACCATGCCAGGCTGTGCTCTTTCTACTGTTACACGCACTCACTGTCCTCTTAACGCTGCTAACTGTGGCCCTTTAATATCACCTATTAATTACCACATTAAACTTTGAGAGACTTTTATTACTACAAGTTAACCCTTTAAAACCTGTGCAAATTGGCTGAAATTCTTTCAAACGCATGGGAAGAAGGCAATGAGCAAAAAGAAATGGCAAAAAATTGGTAAAAAGTTACAAGAAAATTGCCTGAAAATAGTGGTGTTCCACAAGGCAGCTGTCTCGTTCCTCTTCTCTTCTGGGAATACATGCTTTTATGGATCAAATCTTTGGATATAGGTATTAGGACAATAATAATAATAATAGTAAATCAAATAGTTTTTTATACAAAACTACTTCCCAAACTACACAACACCAAGCAGAAGGAAGCGTTCATCTAATACAAGTTAATATAAGCTACGAGCAAGCTAACGTCAGAGCACAGCTGAAGAGGACACCATTAAAGTTTACAGGCCTTTGTCTATGAGTACATGCACGCTTCCTTCTGCGCTGTGATACAGTTGGCAATTGTAGCTCGGTAGAAAATAGTTCCTAATAGTTTTTTGGCACTTGTGTGCTACCTTCTTCAGTTATTTCCAACACTCGGCAATTCACAATGAAATATTTTGGTTTTGGGGTGAACTGCATCTTCCAAAACAAAAATATGACATATGCTGATAACATTCAACTAAACAAAGCCAACACGGAGTCAATTTTTTTATGGTGAACCTACAAAACTGCTTAATAAGGAGACACTTTTTAAAGCTCAGGTTTGGACCAAATATGTGACTATAAGTTGCTGTAGATCCGACTCACAGCGTTACACAAACACGTAGCGTTCGGCGCACAAAATACACTTTTCAGAATCAAACTTGAAAAAGTATTGTACATCAGTATTGTTTTCTACTTTCATTGAGTGAATTTGTTACCCAACATCAAGCCTAATCATAAACATCAAATATTCATTGATTTTCAGAATTGTAACCCTTTAAATGCCAGGTTTTTGTCAGATTTCTTTTGATGATCACAGCCTGGGATAGGTCAAAGATCTGCAGCAACACTGATTGTGACAGTGCACCTTGTGGAAATAGCATGTATTTTCTCCATATGCCAAATATAGTTTAGAAATTATGTCACCAGGTGAAAAAAAGGAAAAAATAACAAATTCAAAGGAAAAAAGCCCAGAATGACACCAAGAAATAATACAATGCACGTTTTAAGCTTTGGTGGTTGTGGGATCAAAAATGTCAGTTTGAATGGGTTTCAATGGAGCATTTTTTGCACTTTACAGTATGAATGTAACTATTTAGTTTACAGTGTCTATTTTAGACTGACTGCAGGAGCTGAGCTGGAAATTCAAAGATTAAACAAAAATAAATAAACAGCCAAAATTATCAAAAATGAAAAGTGTGTAAAATGCACCAAACAGTCCCTAAGGGTTTAAGGCGAATTTAAACAATTTTACGCATCATAGCCTGTTAACAGGTTTTGTGGAGTACTATAACATATGAAAAAAAAACGTGTCGCTGCTTCAAAGTGAGCTGCACAAAACCTGATAATCTGCCTTAAAAGATGTCACTTAACTGCAAGTTAGCAAAAGACAAGAAAGACGTGATCTTACCAGACCTGTCGCCGCTCCTCTTCTCTTCACATTTTTATCAAAGAAACTCACAGCCAGAAAAGAAGCTCTGAAGCAACAGAAACATTTATTTTACAACAGTACATCAGATACTTCATTTACCCACGCGTCTGCCTGACAGACGCAAACATTATCAGTCCATGCTAAAAACAGAAAACCTCTATGTACTGTGTCACTGCGTGTATATACAGCAGGTCTGCCATTTTGCCACGTCATCGTCAAAATGGTTCACATCTAAAAATTCTATACATCCCCTCGACTTAACAGCTAATCGTTAATCAATTATTAAAAACATAAGAAAAATAAAATAAATAAAATAATGCTTCGATATTATCATCTGGTCGCTATATTCACACATCAGTTATTGTTATTTATGTCATTGTTTTAGCTCTAACAGTGGAGGTTTCTTGACTCCAGGTTTATGTGTTTCAGACGTCACGCTGCATTCACTCAGACGCTGCTGCACGTTTGGTCAATGGAGGAAAGTTTGCAAAAAACAAAAGGAGGGATTTGGGGTGTTCAGTGGTCACATAACATTTAGCACAAAATTTGTCAAGTAATGAGAAATTGATTAAAAAAGGAGCATCTGCAGGTTTCATAAAAACCCTTAAAACATCTTTTTCATCCTCAGCTGGACCAAAATTAAAACCTGGAAGACAAACAAACACTAAAACAATGGAAAAAAATCAGACATAATCACTGCTCAACTGTTCAAATATGTTCACTTTGTTTTTTTTATGAACCTGCAGATTCCCTGAAATAACATTTGAAATTTGTCAAGTGTGGAAGAGACGTATTTAGCTCATATTGCACTTTCTCATGATATGTATAAATACATAATGAATAAAGTGTGTGACTGAGGAATCAAAGAAAATAGAGTAAATAAAATAGCCTGCTTTTTTCAAAGCTTTTTGAAACAAAAACCAAACTGTTTACGCAAACAACCACAGTCTTCCTGTTGTTTTTTTTCTTTTACGAAAGCAGAGCTGGAGTGCTACTCGTGTGCGACAAATAAAGAAAGAACTACAAAAAAAACCAAGAAAGTTATTCTGGAAAATTAATCCCTAACTATTCAGTGTGATTGTTGTAAACTGCTCAAGTTCCTATGAGGATTAAATCATCTACAAAACTGCTGCCACACAAACAAATAAGACTTTGGATATAAATATCCTCCCTTCATTAACAACATAAATAAGAAAAACAAAAAACAATGAAAAGCGATTCTACTGAGACGAATAGAAGAAGGAAAAAAAAGTGTTCAAAATGATTTTTAAATCTAAACATTCACTTTACACGACATTTACAGCATTTTTACTTTCTCACAAAACAAAATGGAAACTACAAAAAAAAGGGTCTCAATCAGTGTGTATGTCTGTTATTCCAGATGACACCAAAAGGTCACTATCGTACGGTTACATATTTGTAATGTCTCTACTGATAACACTGGACTCAGCATTGGCTCCCACAGCACACACACATTTTTTAGTGTGAAACACGGAGCTCAATCCTTCACATGTGGAGGAGGAAACGGGTCAAAGTTAAAACGTAAGAGGAAAAAGTGAAGGAGAAGAAGAAGAAGAGAAGGAGGACTGCAGCACGGTGGAGTAGCATTAATTTCTAATAATGTGACTTACTGGTGCTACTACTGGAAAACAGAAGCAATGTGATTACTAAAAAGACGTCTTCAGACTTTCTGAAAGACCCAGCATCTTCTGCGATTGAGTACAAAGACACACCCGTCACAGCTAACATGCAGCAGTGATATTCGTCTGCTGGCTGGTGAATGATTTTAGGTATCTGTTCTGTCAAGTCTCCAGTGTTTCCTAAAGAAGGACGTTTGTGTCCGGCTGAAATATTGTATAATAAATCCTGCAGCGTAACTGTACTGAATGATAGAGAAAGCCCACATGTTAAGGGTGGCTGCAATTACCAAAAATAATTTTTCTCAAATCTTTAGAAATCTCCAGATCGTTCTCATTCCGAACTCGTCAAAAAAGCCGCATTGTCAGTGCTTTCAGCGTATGAACATGACACCAAAAGCCACCTTCTGCGTCCACATGCAACGTGCACGGACAGCATCACTGGAAAACGCTGCCGAATGGCAGCATGTCCACATGCAACGTGCACGGACAGCGTCACTTGACATGAAGCCGGGCGAAACTGGTCGCATGCGCATGAAAAGCTGAGGGACAGCGTCAGTTAATAACGCGTCTTTAGTGTTCAGTGGTGACCCAGAATGCAAATCCGCAGAATTTAACGCAATGTGTTTTATTTCTAAATTAACATAACTCAGAAATATAGATTTAAAAAAAAAAAAAAAAAAAACAACTACAGAAAATCCAAACGTGTCGTCTGAATTCTGCAGGCACAGATTGCGCGTCGGCCTGTTGATGACCTTTAAGTTCTTGTTTTGTAATTACATTTTTAAAAAACAAAGAAACAACAAAACCCTGATGATTTCTTGCTTGAAGCTCTGAAGAGTACAGAATTAGGAAAAGAAATCGGAAAAGAAACCTTCCATGTTGATGGAAAAGGAGTACCGGACGGTAATTAGACCTTTTAGTCTTTCCTTCTTCAAGAGCAAAACTTAAAAACGTCGAGTTACTTCAGACTGGAGAGACATAAAGCCTCAAAGATTTCAGCGATCCACCCTGAGCTGCAACTGATGCCAGCGAGGCAGCTGCTGTGTGAGCTGCTGCTCTTTGCTCAGAGGGGCTCCTGTGGTGATGTTCACGAGGGTACTGAGGACAAATAAACACTGACAGCCCCACCCAGTCCGATCAACTCCTCACTGAACACACAGGCAGGATCTCTGACCTACTTCCAGCCAGCGTCGAGGTGACACAGAAGCCTCTGCAAGTGTTTTCCGAGAAGCTAAAAGGAGACGGATTGTTTCTCATCCACGATATGTTTTCAAGTCAATGAAAAAACATTTACATTTTTCTCAAGTTCTAGACATCAAGGGTAAAATATTAAAGGTATTTTCTTGTTTGAATGTTTAAATGATAATTTTTTAAATAAAATTTTAAAAAGTATTCACTTCCTCCTACTCCTTTTCATACATGAAATACAGTATTCTGAAAATGCTCGATGGGCATTCTGTGTTGTTTTTCTTGCTTATACTTTATTTTGTTCTCCTATATTTTGTGCCATGTTTGAAATCAAGATCTGACTGTGTCAGAAAGCTTTTTTCTGACACGCCTTGCGTACACTTCTGGGTTAATGTCTGAGTTGTTTGATGGAAAATTACAGATTATCATATCATCTCATCAACATTTAATGCTGCGCTCACGTGGAATCTGGCAGACGGCAAATATGGATATCGTTTAAGTGAACGAGAGCAGGACGGTGAAATTAGGCGAGGCCGGAAGAGAATACTGGCAACTGCAAACCACACTGCCAACCAAAGTTTAAACATTTTCAACTTTTTGACGTCGTCAGGAAGAGTTTTTGGATATTCTGAATATTGCGTAGCTCCAACACAAGGAGAAAACAAACCGCAGACTGGAGTTTGCAAACAGACACAACTACTAAAGTTTTCCCTGTCACCACTGTGTTTTTGTACTGACGTTTGCAGACTGTCGTTTTTTTAACTTTTGTTATGGAAAAACAAATATACATCAAAACGTTTGTGCATAATCCTCACAGGTAAAGACGTCTTGTACTGTAAATGTGTCTCTACGTTTTGGAGAAGTTTCTCTTCTGTGCTTCTAACTGTCAACTGTCAAAGCATATTTGATGTTTTCCGTGACATTCCCCTACAATAAGCCTATGAGCTCATCTGTTACTCTTAAGATAAATGGGTAATAAATGTAGAAACTCTTCGTCTGAATTCTGCCTAACCTGTTAAAAAGTCTCTTTTTTATCTAAATATTTTTGTGTTTATTTTTCCTCATTCTGTTTTCTTCCTCCTTCCCCCTCACTTCACAATAATTACAAATTAAAGTGAATTAAATGGTAAAAATTTGGGCTGAGCTAAGTGACGGTATGCAGTATTTGCTGGTGTGTGTGTGTGTGTGTGTGTGTGTGTGTGTGTGTGTGTGTGTGTGTGTCTGAACATTGCATCAATGTGTTTTTTGTGTCATGTTGTATCTTAATACACAATTTGTCTGTTTTACTGCTGGATACTGGTATTTAACCCTTTGAAACCTGGATCAGCATCAGTCTTTTTGTGCTGCGTTCAGACTCCTTTCAGAAGTATTTAAACCTTTGAAATGTGAACATGAAGAAAGAAAATGAGATCAGCATCTTGGCATGAAATGTCTTGCAAACTGCAAAAAAAAAAAAAAAAAACAGTAAGCAGTGACAAAGAAATTACCTAAAAATTGCCTTTTAAGAAAGAGAGAGAAAATAAATGGAAATAATCAAATAACTAGGGAAAATATCAAGAAATCAATATTTATAATTATATGTTTAAAATAAGCCTACAGAGAACAATACATATATTTATAATAATAATCATTTTATTATTTTTATTTTTTTTCAGGTAATTTTCTTTTAACTTATTATTTCCTTGCTAATTTGTGGGTAATTTCTAGTTGCTGATTGCTTTTTTCCCCATGTTTTTGAAAGAAATCAAGCATCGTGGGTTTTTAAATTTTCCTTCTGTGTGTTTTTACTGTAACTTCTGTGTTAACGGACTCGCACAAAGAGAAGCTACTGTAGTCCATTATAGTGTTGTCAAAAGTATTGATTTAAAATCTTAACTGAAAGAGCTGTTTCCCTAACTATTCAGTGCGGTTTCAGCGTGACGAGATAGAAAGATTCTTTGGACGCCGGCGCGATATTTGCTATATAATTATCAGTGTTAATAACAAGTTAATGTCCTTTTGTTTCTCAGGACGAGCTCAGTGAAGGGATCACTTCTCTGGTGGCGTTCAACGACAAGATCCAGGCTTTGATAGACGGGCTGGAGGAGACCTGCAGAAACATAGAGGTGTGTGTGTGTGTGTGTGTGTGTGTGTGTGTGTGTGTGTGTGTGTGTGTGTGTGTGAGTGTGAGTGTGTGCGTGCATACTCGATTTTCCTCAGTGTCATGACAGCGCGAGAATTAAAATTATTTTAGATTTAGCTGTAGAATGACAGGAAATGTGGGATAGAGAACGGGACTGACACCTGGGCTGCAGAGGCCTCGGCACACTCTCGCAGGTGAGCGAGAGGCCGCCCGGGTTAACAATTTTTAATATAACTGAAATACGTCGAAATATGTCCAACATAGGCAAGATTATGTCGGTTAGAGGTTCTAAATGTCGGTTTCCATTATTTTTCGATTAATTGCCCAGCACTACTCATACTCTACTCTACTCTTACTTAAAAAATATCGTTGTCATTCTTACATTTTGTTCTGCATCAAACGCACCGTGTGGCCAGCTTTGTCAGGAAATCATTGAGCCTTTTTTGAAAGTAAAAAAAGAAATATTTGTTTTGTAAAGACTGGACTTTTAAAGAGGAAAACTGGATGCTGTCATTTTACTTTTTATAAAAAACAATGTGGGACTGTAAAAGAAAAATGTGGAAAAGATATAAGCTGATGTAAAGTCATGTTAATTCCTACAATAAAGTATTTTTTAATAATAGAAAAGATATTCTGAAGAATAATGCTGCCATTATCATTTACTTTAGATTAAATTCCAGGCTGTCATAAAAAATGTCCCCAAGACTTGTAAACCTGGAGGTCTTTGTGTTTAAAGTCCATACAGTCTGCCTGTATGTTGTATCAATGTTTTTTTTTTCCAAGTCAGTTAATATGCAGATTTATTTTACCATCACATATGTTTTTTTCGTGTATTTTGTGCACTAACGTTCATTCTGCTCTCTGCAGGAGAACTGCAAGACTCAGAAACAAAGTGTGTGTGAGAGGTTCGACCGAGTGTTTTCCATCCTGGAGGAGAGACGACGGGTCAGATTTTGTTCTTTTCTCAGCATCTTATACACAAACATAAAAAACACGTAATACACCATAAAAAGTACATTTCAATATGCGGATGGACTCCTAATATATGCTAAATCAAAATAATGACATTTTTTTTCGAGGAGTATTTTGTGAAATTTAACACAGAGACTGTATTTCTGACATGGTGATATGCAGTAAATTATAAATATGTTAAGTTACATGTGAATAGATTGTATTGGTTATGTTAGTATTATCTTTTGCTGGGATCAACAGATTATCGGCTTGGCCAATATTTGGCATTTTACCAATTATCTGTATCGGCATTTTATTTTATAAGTGTCAGCATGGGAGAAACTTTTTTTGTAAAACCTCAGAGAGCTGTTTTTATTTATTGATTGATTTTTTTTTTTAATTTTCACTTGACTTTATTAGACAAAAAAAGTTGGTGGGATCTTGCTGTGTGTTGAATGTTTCAGTTTTGATTTAATATTTCTTAAGGGCATTTAAACAAGTAATTACTTACTTTATTGTAAATACATATCAGTGCCAATTATCAGTCATTAACTAATAATAATCAGTATTGGTATCACAAAAAAACCCAATATCAGTCGACCCCTTTCTTCTGCACTATCTAATGGCAGTAAAACTCAAGCAGCAGTAACAGTAATCTATTACTTATTGTCTTCATCATCATCATCACACTGAAGGCGATGACGCAGCGAATCAGCTCCGAGGAGGAAGAGAAGACGGGCCACGCCCAGGCGCTGGTGTGTTGCTATGGCGACAGCGTGGAGGCCAACAGCAAACTGGTGGAGAGAGCGACGAGCAGCATGGAGGAGCCGGACATGGCTGCTTTTGTTCAGGTGTGTGTGTGTGTGTGCGTGTGTGCGTGTGTGTGTGCGTGTGTGTGTGTGTGCGTGTGTGCTGTCATCTGTTTTTCTGATATGTGACTTTATGACCTTTTTAAAACACTTTCCAAATCTTACGGCTGCATGAAGGTGACGATACAAACCTTTGTTCAGCTTTGGGTTTGGACCTCATGGCTGCATCTTCGTGTGTTTTTTTGTTGTTTGTTTCTCTTGGTGATGTGTTTTCTTGGTTTGTTTGTGCATAAAATAAATAAAACTGACTTCTAAGTCCTGAATTTCTTAAATTGATTTTTTGTTCTCACTTTCGTCCCTCAGGATTCAAGAGAACTGATCGCAAAGTGAGTTTTCAATTTGCCTGTCATGAACTTTTTTGTTTGATTTTTTTCTAAACTGAGTATTTGTTTTATTATGACCTTCATTATTTCTTCCTGTTTCCTTTTCTTTCATCGACTCTTTACTCTCCGTATCTCGACTGGTCTCTCCTCCTCCTCAGAGTCTTAACAGCGACCAGCTCGTGTCCAGCGGAGACGCTGAAACCAGGTTATGAGAGTCTGAGTCACTACAGATTTAACTTCAGCCGACAGGAGAGAGCTCTGAAGAGCATCGACTTCCTCAGAGGTAAGCAGAGAGACTGTCAATGAAACTTTATCTCTGGAAAAAAAAGATTTCATCATGAACCATTGTTTATTTAGGGAAGATCGACTGAGCGTTCAGCTCTTTCACAGGAATGCTCCGGATTCAGCGGGCCAAAGGGATATATAACATATGATAGTGATAAATTCAATAAAAACAAATAACTCACAGAAATGGCTTTCAAAAGTTATAATTAGCAATAAAATTAGTTTAAAAAAACATTTAAAAAAGATAAAATGGCAAACAAAGCTGCAACTCGTGAAAAAATGCAAAACAACATAAGTAAAGAAAAAAAAGTAAAAATTGTGGCAATAAAAACAAAAAAATAACGATCATGTCTGTGAATGAACCAGAGCACTGTACAGGAAATATATCAAATAGCATATAATATGATCACTTAACGATCTAATTTTAATACATCTAACTTGTTCCATTTATTTGGTGCAAAAAAAATCTGAAAAGCTAATTCACCGAGCTCGGTGCTGATCTGAGGAGTTTCTGGATAAAAATTCCTGTGAGCGTGTATGAAGAGAAGAAGATTTAATTCTTAAAAGAGAAGTTAGGCAGGGAGGTAACTGTCCGAGTGCTTTTTAAACAAAAAGGGAGCAGTGTGTTTCCCCTCCGTCGGTGAGAGAAGAAGCACTTCTAATTTTGAGACATTTTAGCTGCACCAACAAGAAAACCTTGTTTTATTAAAACATACATTTATTGAGCATTAATAGTATACAATTTGCATTAAGGAGACAAACTTATCTTAGAGTGTTTTTAAATATGCAGCATCATGACTGAAAAAATGAATGTTTCTTAGGATGGAGAAATATTATTTGTGAAGACCGCACTGTAACTCTGTGTGAGAGCGAGTGTAACATAAACCTGGAGAGATCATCTGCACGAGTGATTTTAATTTAAGGTCTGATCCAAAAATAGTTGGAAGCTGCTTTGGGTGAGAGAGAATGAGTGACATCTTTATACCTCCTTTATATCCTGTCGGGTAATTTAATCTACATTAATGCTTCATATTCTGTAAGATCATCATGTGTTTGAGGCCGTTTTTTTCCTGTGAGAATCACGTTTCTGTAGTCAGCCCTGTTTTCAGCATTTTTCAGCTGATTTTAGAGGCTTTTAAGCGTTTATTTAGCTGAAGAAGGAGAATTTTATCATCATTACATCAGGAAATACAATCTATGGTTTTCAGGAAGGAAATGAGATCAATCAATCACATTTTATTTGTTTTGCTCTTTTCATCCAGGCCAAACTGTAACAGATAATGCTTCATACAATAAAACCAGGAGTCCCCTGTCCGACCCCCTCACATGCACACACACACACACACACACACACACACACACACACACACATACACAAGTACACAAGGATAAAACGCAATACTTTGTAATAAATAAAAGCACTAAAATAAGAGGACTCAAACTGTGAACTGAGGAGTAGAAGCAGTAAGTGGTATGAGATTAAAATATTCAAGTAAAGTAAAAGTACTTCAGATTAGTACTTGAGTAAATGTACTTCGTTATATTCCAGCGTTGGTCATTTTGCAGTTGAAGTATTCTTTAAATGAATACCAAACGTCACATAAATATGCAAACACACGTTCGGACTCAGCAGGTTTCGTTGTCTCTCTGCAGTTGTTGAAGACGTTCCTGAAGAACCGGAGGCAGAACGAGAACCAGAGGAACCCAAACAGCCCGCTGTGCAGAACCCGGAACCAAAACCCCATCAGGAGACCTCTGAGCAGAACCTGGAGTCTGTTTCAGAACCACTTAGAGAGCCGATCCCGGCACCGATATCTCCACCAGTGGAACCAGCTGCACCAGTAGAGGCGGCTGCAGGTGCGGTGACGGACTCTGTGGAACCTGCAGGGGCGGTTCTGCATCCGGAGACTGAGGACGAGGACTTAAATGACGAAGGATCTGGTGTGATGAAGAACATGAAGGAGGAGGAGGAGGAGGAGGAGGAGGAGGGATGTGCAGCTCCTGATCCTGTTAAAGAGGGAACCGTCTGTGAGGAGCAGGAGGGAATGAGCACAACTCAGGTACCCAATCACACCTGAAACTGGTCCTATTTACCTGTAAAACATCAGGGTTTTATCCTCATCCTCATCTCTATATCTTCATCTTTATCTTTATGTTTTATCTTCATCTTTATTTTGAACATGTACATTTTTAAGTCCATAAACAAACAAACCAACAGAAGAACAAAAGAAAACCATCAATTTTAATTACATGTTTGAAAAGAAGTGTGAACATATTTAATCCCGCTTTCTCTCCGTTATTCAGTAGCTAATAATTCTGCGTAAGCTTCCTTATTTAAACTTGAAAACATAAATAAACAGATATGAAATATACACACAAACATTTATACATCCATAAACAAATAAAATCATTTGTAACCTAATACGTCCTGCAAAATATAATTTAGTGTATAGAACATATATGGATTGTCTTCCATAAACATGTATTACTCCCATAATTAATTATGATCATTTAAGTATGTATTCTCCAGCACCCAGGAAACCCTCACCATACATACCTGAGTATTAATACACACAAACACACTTGTAACCATAGAAAACTTCAGTATTTCACCTCACCACCATCGTCCAAGAGAGGACGTGCAGCTAATTTATCTTTTTAATTTGTAAGTGATAACTGAAAGCATTTTGAGATGTGTTGATTATTATTTCTGCTGATAAACGAGCTGCTAAATGTGTGAAAATGAACTTGACAAAAAAATCCTCCTCAGACACTTTCTGTTCAGTTTCTCACAGTTTCTATATTAATACTTTAAAGCAACCCTGAGCTCATTAACGAGGTGTGCAAACTTTACATAAACCCTCTTCTAAAATTTGATAAACAAATAATTTTACAAAATATAATTTTAGATTAGTTTCCTACTTTGCACGCAGCTTTGGGTCTGTAAGCTTTTGAAAATCAACTCAGAGACATTTAATAGAAATACTGAAAGTGACCCATGATGAAGAAGACTGTGGATCAACTAGGAATAACTATGAAGATCTGAGAAAGATTTGACCTTACATCTCTCCTCTTAACCTTAAAAGCTACTGATGTTTTCAAGTCTCTAAAAGTCGTAAAATAAACTTAAACCAAAAGCAACCTAAAATCAAGAAAGCTGAACAAAAAAACGTGCTTTATTCTTTGGGAAAAGGTCAGAAGTTGTTGGTAATGCGCTAAAAACATCAAAAATCTTCCTTTAATTGTGTTCCTTCACATATCAGTGTGAGGCAGTAAGTGATGCAGGTGACTGGACGGCACAGTCTGAGACGGAGGACAAACAGGATGAGGAAGAAGAAGAAATAACGAAGGAGGAAGCTTCGTTTTATCCCGGCTGGTACAAACCCAGCAGCCGCCGCAGAGCGAGCCCCGATCCTGCAGACGACCTGACGACTTCACCAAAACCAGCCGAGGATTCAGGATCAGAGGCCGGAGTTCACACCGGACGTGAAGCCGAGTCTGAGTCTCAAATGCAACCAGGATCTCCTCCAGCTGGACCACAACGACCCCAGCAGGTTCCCGCTGAGCCGCGCGGCGCTTTGACGGCTGCTGTCGGTGCGCAGGCTGCAGGAGGAGACCCGGTCTCAGAGGAGGACAACGGCGAGGACGACATGCAGGGCTGGGTGTGTCTCTCTGGAGCCGCGGATAAAAACTTCAGTCTAGCAGAGAGTACTTTTGATCTGGGAGAAGTTTTATCCCAAAATTTTGATGGTCCGGCATCAGAGGCGTCAGAGGAAACTGCGAGTGTCGAGATGCACAAAGAAAAGTTTGAGTTCAGTGATGCAGAGGAGAAAGAGCAGCATGAGGTTAATTTGAAGGAAAAGGAGGCTGATGTAGAAGCTGAGACGATAAAGGAAGGAAGTGAATGGTCTGATGAGAGGAAAGAAAAGGAGCAGCAAACGCAAACTGACAGCTGTGATTCAGGAGACGCTCAGAGTTTTACCAGTTTAACGCAGAGAGGCGCAGAAAGAGAAACTGAGGCTCGTAGCTCAGGAGAGACAGAGGAGGACGGAGGGAGCACCGGGCGGCCTGAAGCTGCAGAGGAAATAACCTCCTCTTTGTCCCTCCAGGTCAGTGTCGTCCGGTTTCACCTTCATCATCATCATCATCATCGGCCGGGCTGTTGCTCTCTTCACCCTCCTGCTGATGTCGCCTCCATATCTCTCTTATTTTGGGTTTTTAAGCTGTTTATGTTCCGCAGAGTCACTTTTTCAACTCGGCTGCTTCACTTCACCTCAGTCTCTGTGTTTTTATGGTGTTGGGGAATGAGGGGAGAAAGAAACAAGGACGGATTAAAAAAAAACGTTTTTCCCCATAAATTAAAAGTAAAACCTCATTTACTACCTCATTACTAAAAGGAGTCTTATTGATTAAATTTAAAAAATCATGAAATCTAACACATCCATTAGTATTTAACATGGAAGTGTTCAGGCTGTTTACTAAAGCAAAATTACCAAAACATCAATGTAAAAATACAGTTTTTTGCCCAAAATCAAAAACCCATATTTTCCTCTTACCTGCTGTGCCATTAATCCTTTTTTATTTATCTATTTATTTATTTATTGGTGCAAAATCAAAAAATTATAGGACTGAAAAAGAATATATGTTATATTGTATATAAATATATCAAATGTTTAACTGTTATTTAAGTGTGTATATATTTATATAAGTTTGTTGTTGGGAAAATCTGTTAAATATTGGAAAAAAGAAATCAAAACAAGAAGAGAGAAGAAAAAATAGTTGTTAAAAATTCATATATCAATAGATAGGTAATAGGTGATGAAAAGGTGAAAAGTGTAATAAAAAAATTAAATAAATAAATTGTCAGCTATGTATGGGGGAGGGTTCCTATCAGGGATTGTTTGGTTTATAAAATTTAGGAAAAAATAGTCACCCAGAGCCCAAACTGACATCTTTACAATTTCTATCTTGTCTGACCAAAACTCCAAACTTCAAAATTATTCATTAATAGCAGAAGCATTATTTAAAAAAAAAGAAGAGGAAGAACAATCAAATCTTAAAGTTGTACAGTCTGGAACTGTGAAGTGTTTTTGTATGGAAAAAAAGGACAAAATATCAAAATAGTTGTTGGTTAATTTTGATTAATGTATTTATCGTCTTAATGTTTCAGTTGTACATCAAGATTTTTACATGTTTTCTGTGCAAAAATCTTAATTGGTAAAATAACTAAATCTGCCAGGTAAATGCACTGCAGTAAACAGTCGAGTATAAGTACAACGTGGCATCAGAAGAAAACACTCAAAGTACTTCAGATGTGTTTCGTCCTCCCTCCTTCCTTCACTTTACAGTCTTTTTGTGCAGCAGCATCATCTCTCCATCTCTCCCCTTCTTCTGTCCTTCACCCCAAATCTCCTCGTCTCTTCCACCTCCTCTCTCGTCCCTCCTGTTTGTTTTTCACCATTTATCACCTCCTTCATCCACCTCTCTCTCTCTCCATGATCCCTCCATCCCTCCATCTCTCTCCAGGCTGTCACTCTGCTCTTCTACCTGTTGGCCGTCCTGGTCATCCTGCAGAGGGTTTGGGCTTACATCGGCTGCTTCATTTGCACGTAACTCCAGCAGGAGACACCTCCACCCTCACAGCTGCACCGCTCAGGTACACACACACACCTGCTGGCTCCACCAGGAAGTGCTGCTCCGGGCTTTTATTTTGGAAAATAAGAGGATCTACAGTACAGCTGCAGATTTAAGTGTTCAGTTTTTTTTTAAGATAATTGCATGAAAGAGTTAAAGATTAATTGCTGTGTGCTTAATAATTTTAAGACGTTGAAATAAAATAATCATTTTATGGAAATTTAAATACATAATCTAGATTACTGTTTGAATATAATATAATATGATATAATATATATATTATTATTAAATTATATATATAGATTTTTAGTTTCACACCAGATTGAACCCTGTAATAATGATATTATTACGTTTTTAAATATTAGTTATTTTAATAAATACTAACAGACTTCTATCGTCACAGCTGTTATCCCCTTATTCTCTAACCTAATGTCCTCCTCTGTGCTTACAAGTAAGTTTTTCATTGATACCATGTTTAAACTAAAAAACTACAACTTTAATTATAAACGTTTTTAAAATTAGGGGGAAAAAACCTGTTTAAGGACCTCCAGCATCCAATTTACTTTCTCCTCTGCTGGCACCTTGTGGTAAATTGTTATAATTACAGTTATTAGTCAGTAAAGTCAGTTTATTTCAATATTAAGTAAAGAAAAACTAATAAACTTAATATAAAAATAACAGATTAACTACCTGACTTTAATTTATTAACAACTTTTAATGTGTTTTTGTAGTATAATTTAATTCTTGCTGTTTTTATGCTCCAGCATCACTAACATCACTTGTTATCCCTCTGCTTCGTGCTGCATGATGAGATGTTTTTGCACGTTCACTGAATTTTCATAAATCAGATGCATCAAGTCCCTTTTTTTTCCTGCATCCTCACACAGTCATGTGCAGGATGTGACGGTTAACACATAATAAAATGAATATCAGCTTTGTTTTTATGCCTTTTTTTTCAAAGTGGAAATGTCAGTTTGGAGCAAGACCTCTTGATATACTTCATTCTTAATACCCAAGTACAAATTTAATGTGTTTGCACTTTTCTTGAGTATTTCTTGTGTTTCTGTGAGCATCTTGAGTCACTGTGAATAATCAGATAAATTCATCCGCTCCAGACGGAGACTGAGACAAGGAGTCCTCCTCAGATCAGTCCTCCCCTCTGCTCCTCCTCCTCCTCCTCCTCCTCCTCCTCCTTCTCCTCTTTCACCCTGAGCGAGGCTCCTCGTCGGCCCAGTTTCTGCTTCTCGTGGCTGAATCCCCTCCACAAGAAGAAGTAGAGGAGGAGAGGAGCGTCTGAAGATGATGTTGCGGAGATAAAGAAGGAAAGAGAGATGAGACTGAGAGACTGGAAACACTTGTTTTTTTGATAAAACTCCAGTTACAGTGTTTATATCAACAGTTTGTATTGTTGTCAATAGTTTAAAATATATTTGAAAAACACAGCACATCTGTGTTACAGTATGAGGACAAAACAGATATTTGGGCCTAAAGGGGAAACACTGACTCTGTTAGGATCTTAGTTTGAAAAGTCACTGATAATTCTTTTGTTTTATTTTGTTTTATTTTTTTATTTTATTTTATTTTATTTATTTTGTTTTGTTTTGTTTTGAGTGTAGTTGAGATTTATTTTATTTTATTATTTTTAGTTTATTTAATTTATTTTGTCTTGTTTTGAGGATAGTTGAGTTTTGTTTTATTTTATTTTATTTTGATTCATTTTGTTTTATTTTATTTTATTTTGATTTATTTTATTTTGTTTTGTTTTGTTCTAGGTTTTTTGTTTTGTTTTGTTTTTGGTTTTTTGTTTTGTTTTGTTTTGGGTTTTTTGTTTTGTTTTGTTTTGGGTTTTTTTGTTTTTTAAAGGAAGTTGTTTTACAACAAAAGTCTTTACAACTTTCAAGTTTGAATGGATGTATGGCCACTTAGGGCTTCCGTCGTTTAGGATTCAAAACTTAGGACTTGACTCGGGACTTGAGTTCAAAGACTTGAGACGTACTTGTAACTTGCAAAACAATGACTTGGTCCCACGTCTGACTAGTCAGTGATGAAAGGTGACAAAGTTAATTTAAGTATGCACTTTGCTTGAATTTGAAATGAAATGAGATTTAAGTTAGCTTTCCTGGTAAAAGCCTTTTACTGGAGTTATGTGCTATGAGTTGTAGCTTGATGTTAGAAAACAATAGTTCTTAACCCTTAAAGACCTGCACTGACATCAGTTTTATTGTGCTGCATTCAGAAGCTTTTCACTAACTTTTAAACCTCTGAAACCTGAGAAATTGGTTAGATTCCTTTTAAAAACATGGAAAAAACTTAATGAACAACTTGGTGAGAAAATGTCCTGCA
>NC_056470.1:34283030-34285415 GCF_008729295.1 Plectropomus leopardus | reverse complement strand
AACAGTTATCAACCTCTTGTTTAAATGCTCTTAGCATTAAAATGTAACCCATCTTCTTTGCAGCTTCACACTTTACGACCTCGAAGCTCATAAACACAACAAAGTGTTAAAACTACGACCTCCTGACTTCACATGAATGCAGCATCAAACTTCCTGTCGTCCTCACCTTGAGGCCTTGCTGCTGTTGCTGACTTCCAGTTTGTAGACGTCGATGATGTTCTCCACCAGCAGGTTTCGTTGCAGGCCGTAGACGCCGTGGCGGTCCAGCACCACCTCATGTCTGCAGGACGGACAGCGGAAACGGCCGCTGTTCACCTGCATGGTGGTGCGGGCCTGGAACAGGGAGGGCTGCACGCAAAGAAAGAATCATAAGGGGATTTTAATATTTATAGAAGAGCGATCGGAGCTCTGTGATGGCCCGTCAGCACCCAACAGTTGGAGTTTGTTGTCTTACAACACAGATGCATGCTGGGATTTCAATAATTAGAAACACTCGGGGTCATCGGTGGAGCAAAATCTTCCAAATGTGTCCCCGGGTGAAGTCAGAGCTGGTTCAGGATGAAGGTCATCGTGTAAAAACAAGAGCAGAAAATCCCCCTTCATCACCCAGCATACACACACACTCAGACACACACACACACAGAGACACACACGCACATGCATGCACGCACACGCACGCACACGCACACAGACACACAGACACACACACACACCATCATGTTTACTGTCTGAGTCTCCAGATGAAGTAAAAATAACACAGATGACTCTGTTGCCATGGGGACGTTGGATGGTGTAACTACCTAAATACTCTCAGTCTTTCTGCTAAAATAATCAGCTCCATACAGAAAGGGACGCTTCACACCAAAATATTTTTTTTTGTCTTACCTGTAGTGGTGTTTATCAGTCTAGATTATTTTGGTGTGAGTTGCCCCGTGTTGGAGATATCGTCTGTAGAGATGTCTGCATGACTTTACAATATAATGCAACTATGGCACACTTGTGGTGCTCGAAGTGCAAAAAATAAATAAATAAATACTGAAAAACACGAGAAAAAAATGAGAAAAAAAATGACAAAAGAAAACAAAAAACTAAATAAACAGGGAAAAATAGAGAATAAAAAGACAAAAAGGTAAAATTACAAAAAAAACCAAAAAACAAAAAACTATTTTCTACACTCACAAACCGTATCACCGTGCAGAAGGAAGCATGCATCAGAGGGGGACGGGAGTTTATATTTTTGATATATTGGTTCTGATTTTCTCCAACTCTCAACAAATCACACCAAAACAGTCTGGACTGATAAATACTACTGGAGGTAAGAGGAAACATCTGTATTTTTAATTTTGGGGTGAACTGTCCTTTTAACACAAATTGGGAAATAGGCAAATTAACTCTATGAAACCCAAATTTTTTTCTTTCAGAAACTTAAGAAAGAGGAAATGAGCAACTCAACAAGAAAGGGCCCGAATATTTGCAAAAAGAACCAAACAAGAAAATTACTTGAAAGTAAAAACAAATTAAGTTAAAAAGAAAATAATCTATTTTTTTTTTTTTTTTTGAACATATATATTTATAATAATGGACATTTTCTCCTGGCTGTTGTTTTTGTCTTTAATTCTTGTTTTTTGTCACTACTCACTTTTTTTTGCAATTTGCGTGACATTTTTTGCCAAGTTGCTATTTTTTCCTGTTTACAAAAGAAATCAAATACATTTCCCAGATGGTTTAAATGCTTGTGAAAGGTGTCTGAATGCAGCACAAAAAAACTGACGTTGGTCCAGGTGTTAAAGGGTTAAACAAAGCGTCGGCAGTGACCTGGTGCTTCAGACAGCAGGAAGATAACGAGCGATCACAAGAGAAAACTGAGCAGAAATGGAAAGCAATTAGAGAATTGAGAGTTACTGGAAGAAAAGAGACAGACGATTGAAGAAAAGGACAGATGAGCAGAGGGACAGAGGGACGGAGGGACGGAGGGACGGAGGGACAGAGAGAGGGTTAGAGGTGTGAGGCGTCCTGAAATAGTGGCCTTTAATAAGCTTCAGCTGCTGCAGGGCCTGACAGAGGATCAGCTGGTGGAGAGAAACACACACACACACACGCACGCACGCACGCACGCACGCACGCACGCACGCACGCACGCACGCACACACACACGCACGCACACACACACACACGCACACACTCACGCACACACAGCGGGGTGGTTTACAGTCAAATCTGTCTCAACAGACTATTTCAGAGACTTTTACACTCAAAGAAAATCAGAAAAGTTTGCAGAAACTCTTAAATGACTCGCGTTGTTACTTCACCGTCTGTGTCACAAAATCTGTCTCTACAAAATATTTTGTTTTCTGCAACTTACATAATTCACATTTAAGACTTTTT
>NC_056470.1:34064020-34280138 GCF_008729295.1 Plectropomus leopardus | reverse complement strand
AAAAAAAAACATGCACCAAGTGCTTCAGATAAAAAGACACAGAGGACAATTAAACCCGCATGTAGAAATAAGATCAGAATAGAAAACAAAAAAAAGCATCTTCACATGGATAAAACCCACTTGAAAATACAAGTAAAAGTAAGATGAAATAAGGATAAAATATTAATGCACAGAATGCATAACATAAGATGTAAAATAAAATAAATTTGCATTATTAATAAATATAAGGCTACAAATAGTGTATAAAATGCAATCAATTAAATATTCACTTATACCTGTAGTCATTGGTGCAAATTTTCATGCATTTCCTTCAAGTATAAGTAGCAGTGCCTCAGAGTGAAATTGCTTCACCACAAGTAAAAGCTTTTGCATTCAAAATCTTACTTGGAAAATTGAAAATTGCAGATATTTGATTTCTCTCTCTCGCAGTCTGCTGCATTCAGTCCAAACCCCACACAACTTCCCTCTGTGTTTAAGTGCTGCTTCATTGCAGAAAAGTCGTGCTTCAGCAGAAGTGGCCATGGAGTCAAAAAAACAGAAAAATGTAGCAAAAAAGGAGAAAGGATTTTAGGAGCTACTGGTTGTTACATATTCATGCGCCACCATTGTGATAACGACTTTGCCAATACATATATCCAGATATCCATAATAAATCTATACAGATAAATATATCCAGCCTTATATCACAATTTGTGATTTACATTCTGTATCTCCAGGTCATTATGGCTGCAAAATCCCCTCGGGGATGTCTTAATGAGACTTCCTGTGTCCTTGGCTGTAAGTGAGCGGCCATGATAGACATGTCGTGTTGTATCAGGCTTCCTGTATTTCAGGATGAGCGCTTATGGAAGTGATTAAGCTCGCCTATATTTGTCTGTCTTTGAGTTTGGCAAACTGGAGTGAATTAGGGCATGTCTGTGCAAATAAAATCCCTCTACTGTTTCCTAAATGATGCTGTGAAACTTGAGAATAGCATTTCTGGTTGAGCAGGGGACTTTTCCCCACTGATGTGTTCTCACATGACGCTGCTGTCAGTGTTTTTTAAAATCTGTCCTAAAAGAATAATATGAACCCTTTTAAACAGGCAATGAAATCAGTTTTCTTGTGCTGCGTTCAGACACCATTTACATGTTTTAAAACCTCTGAAACATAAGCAAATTGAAAAAACCATGGCTAAAAAAAGGCGATGAGCAACTCAGCAAAATTTTTCCTGTAAATTAGAAAAGAAAAAGATCTGAAAATTAGTTTTAAAAAAAGGGAAAGAGAGGAAGTTATTAGAAGATAATAAAAAAGTCCAGGAAACTGTATTATAATTAGTAGAATAGTTATTATTAACTATTTTATCTATTTATTATTATTATTAATAATAATATTTTTTAGCCTGTTTTTGTGGTTTACATTTTTTCTTTTTTTGCTAAATTTCAGGTATTTTTATTGTAACACGCAACTTTTTTGTTGTTGTTGTAGTTGTTTTTAAAGAAATTATGACAATTTGCTTAGGTTTTAAGTGTTAACAATGTTTGTGATGTGCTTTACTTGCTTTTTCAGGGACTTTTTTAATAAAATTGTTCGTTTTCCTGCCACACGCATTCAAGAAAAGCCTTTGACAACAACAATAGATGTCATACTTGGTGTCCGTCTAAATCTTAGAGATATTTATCATAGATGTACCACTGGGACAATCATCAGCAAATAGACCGGGATGCAAATGCTGCAGCGTGGTTTTAAGTGAGGGGTGTGGCTGTGATCTCATACTTGCCTCAGTGTTTACAGACTAGTTGGACCGCTACAAAAAAAACGTGATATGAAGCAAATTATATGAGTTTTATATTCAGTTTGACTTGACTCAGAAGGCATTCTGGAAAGTGTAGGAAATCACTAACACAAAAGAATATGTGAGATTTACGTCCAAATTTCTTTGTTTTTGTAGTCATCCCCATATCTGTTCTCATAGGCGCCGTGTTTCTCTGTATCCTCGCCGTGTTGTTTCTGCGAGCCGGTCTGAATCACTCTTGGCTGAATCAATATACCTTGAGGGTGGAGCAGTCATTTCTCTCGCCAGCTTGTATGCGGATGTTATTGTTGAGACTCTGGATCACACAGCGTCACCAGCGCTACCTGCAGATAATGCTAATCTTGGTCTTTTGCAACACTGTTGTGTGTTTATTTGCTGTGTTGTCTGGTGTGTTGTGCAATCAGTTGTGAAGACGTGGATGTTGCTCTGTGAATCAGGACTTAAAATGCTGGACTTCTTTTAAAGCTTAAAAAACACTTCAATCTATAAAAAAAGGAAGCAGGTCAATTATTATTCAATAACTGATGCAGAAGGAGTGGGATTTAAGACGTTTGCATTTCTTTCCACTCCTATTCGGATGTCTGTATATTTGTTTATATTATATGTTCATTCTTTCCTTTCCTTTCTTCATATTTCAGTACGTTATTTTCTGGGAAATCTTGGAAAAAATGTCCAAAAAAATGTATTCATGATTATAATTTGAAAATTATGTTAGAGTAATTATATATATAGTTTTTTTCTTAATATTTTTTCATTTTCAGGAACTTTTTTTGTACTTTCTACTTATTTCTTGCTAAAATTTGGGGTAATTTCTTGTCAGAAGTTGCTCAGACATTCCCTCTTCCCACTTTTGATAGAAATCAAGCCAATTTGCTCTGGTTTCAAAGGGTTAATCTTACACACTGCTCCTTTAAGATGCTAAAAGTTTCTTAAATTGGCGTTGACAGCTCTGTGCTCCAAAAACACTGGTTGTTCACTGTTGTGGACGTGGGTGTGTTTGTGAGCAATGTGGGGTGTAAGTTTAGCTTTCATAAGAGGTTCGCCCACTGAATAAATGCTGCTTGAATGTTGGACTATAACTGCATGAAGTCTATTTTTATCCAGTGTTTCAGGCTCGGGAGCCAGTTTTTTCTTTTTCCTCTTCCCTTTTGTTGTGTCCTCCATGCCAGCTCTGACTGTGCCAAGCTCCTGTAGCTGCCAAAATTATATCGATGTCCTCAGGTGGATGATGTAAGATATTCTCATTACTGTAGAAATGCTGACAGTTGCAGATTTCAGTATTTACCCTTTGAAACCTGAATCGTCACATCACTGTTTGTTTGTTTGTTTGTTTGTTTTTTTTGTGCTGCGCTCAGACACATTTCACAAGCTATTTGACCCTTTGAAACCTGAAATTGATTTGATTTCTTTTGAAAACAGGCAATAGCCAACTTGGGAAGACATGCCCCACAAATTGCAAGATATTAGTAAAATGTGACGAGAAAATTACCTAAAAATATATATATATATCTAAGAAAAGAAAAGATCCAGAGAACCGTATTTACAATTATACTAATTTTATGTTCATAAATACAATAAAATATATAAAATAAATACATTGATTTTTTTTAAAGCAGTTTTTAATTCTTTTCAGCTTCTTTACTAATTTCTTGCTCATTTTTGGGCTGTGTTTTGTGAAGTTGTTGGTTGCCATCTCCCCAACTGGCCTTTTTGTGCTAACTCTGGATAAATAAGGTTTACACACAAATAAATTATGGCTGTGTTGTACTTTTATGGAAGTTTTTTTTGTTCGTTTGTTGGTATTCATTATTCCTGGTGCAGTGTATTGTGGCGTTCCTGTTTTTAGAAAGCAGAAGCTTTAATGGTTCTCAGACAGAAAGGTCTTGAGTTACTCTCCCAGAGTGCAGTTGAACTCCATGCTCCGCTAATTGCCACTTTCTCTTCCTGTCGGATATCTCCTGCTGGCAACACTAGCCTTTTTTTCTTTGTGTGAAATGGATACTTAGAGACAGATCATCTTAGCAAACCACTCTGAGCTTTTTACGCTTGACCTGATCTAAGTGTGTTTGTTTGCTGCCTCTCGGATGAACGTCTTTTGTTCTTAACCCTGTCCTCTCCTGTCTCTCTGGCTTCAGATATCAACCTGAACTCTCCTAACAAGGGCCTTGTTGTGGATAATGCAGACAGCCTGTCCGACGTGCCGGTGGAGGGAGCGGTGGGGAATGTAGTCAACCCTCTTCCCCCCGGTCTGACAGAGGAAGAGGCTGAGGAGCTCCGCACAGAGCTCACCAAGGTCAGGCCCACATGTTCCAAAATCACCACATTTTTCACATGTACCTGTAATGGCAATAATAATAATGATGGCTGCATTTTATTTAGATATGTCAGTGGCTCCAGGTATTGTGTATTCTTACTCACAGGTTTTCAAACTGGAATACTTAATGGGAGTTTAATAAGGGAGTAAGGGAGTAGTAAGGGAGTAGTAATTAATGGTATCAGTGAGGGGTGAGCGATAATTTGAATATATTTGAGGTATCGCGGCTTGTTCCAAGTGAGATATATAAAATGACCATATCGCGAACATCAAGTGTGAATTTTTTCACATTGTTTTTATAAGCCACTGGTGTTTTGGTTCCTTGCTCTCTTCTACGGCATATGCACAGACACACACACAAAGCAGGGCTTTTGCAGAGCTCCAGACCATGAATTTTATGTCAAATTTTGCGACCATGAAAAACTACTGCGACCTGCAAATACTATTAACATATGAACTGGAGAGCTGTTAGTTGGTTTCCAGCTTACAGAGAATAAATCATCACATTTAACTGCACTATAACAGTTTAACTTAATAAGTCTTTAGTGGCAGTGTGTGATATGCAGAGCTCCGATTGTGATTATTTAGTCACATTTTGTAACCACAGAGCAACAGTGAAAATATTAGTAATATATGAACTGGAGAGCTGTTTGTTTGCTGTTAGTTGAATGAATCCTCACGGTTAAAGGCGCCACAGTATCTTTTTAACTGTCTGTTAACATTAACATCCAAATATTGACGGTGTCCACGGCGAAAACATCAACACTTCCAGCGTAAGATGAGCCAGGTCCCACAAAATAAAAGCACCAAAGGTCCCACTTTGATATATTTAATTATAACAATACTTTTTTAAAAATTTCATTATAAAAGTACTTTATATAAACTTTTTATAATTATATTGTATTACATGTTATTATAACAGTAGCTACTTTATTTAACTGTATTCTAACTGCAGTTTATTCAGTTATTTTGTATTCTAGAAGTTATCATTAGTTTGAAGGACATTAAAAAAAAATATCGATATAAAGCGTGTATTGGGATATAGCCTTAAAATATTGGGATATTATTTGAAAGCCATATCGCCCAACCCTAGCCCCTCTCTAAAAAGTCAGAAACGCAGCCCCGTTTTCTGCTTTCTCAGAATGTACAGTATTTCTCAGTTGTTCTAGCAGGGTTTTAAGTTTATTTTTAGTTTATTTTGCTAAATAAGGAGGGGATTTTCTCAGCATACAAAGGAATACTTTATCCTTCAGTTTATCAAAAACATTCAGCATCAATACATCTGGAGATCCCTGGTTTTCACTGGACAGGGAGGAGATAAAAAACATCTGCAAAGTAACTAAAGCTGTCAGACAAATTGTAGTGTCATAAAAATACAATATTTACCTCTGATGTAGTTAAGCAGAGATATAAAGTAGGAGCAAATATATAAAACTGAACAAATTTACACAGTTGCGTTCCACCACTGTACACACGATAAGATGATGATTTGAGTTTGATGCTGCATGATAGGACGTAACTTTGTGTTTCTCGGCGGAATAAAATAAAAATCCAGCTGTAGTTGCAGCCAGGCAGAGCACCACGAATGAAGAAGAAAACCTCAGATTAAACTCTTTCTGGTTGCTCTGTTGTGTTTGTAGGTGGAGGAGGAGATCAACACCCTGCGTCAGGTTTTGTCAGCCAAAGAGAGACACGCCACAGAGCTGAAGAGGAAACTTGGCCTCAGCCCGCTCAACGAACTCAAGCAGAACCTCACCAAGAGCTGGCAAGACGTACAGACCTCCAATGCGTATGTATTCATGTATAAACAATTTAAAATACAGCACCAACTTAGAATAAATCACAGCTCCTCAAGTTTATTTTTTAACAATATAGAGAGTCAAAGGCCTCGTGCAGCTTCTGCTCCAGTTTTCTCAGTGGATTTTCCCTCTCTGAGAACCTCAAACATCATCAGATTGGTGTTTACTTGTATACTAAACAAACATTTGATTCTTTGTTTCTTGCTGATCGAGCTATCTCGTAAAGTAGAAAGAACACACTCTCCCTGAAAGCCACCATTGTCAACTATTAGATATGAGCATCATTCTATTTTAACCATGATAAAATGATTATTTTGTTAACATTTGAGAAGCTCCTGAAGGCTTATCCGGCGTTTGTCTGCACATGCAGCTTCAGGAGATAAAATTTGATCCAATACGTCCTGTTGAAGTCATAGAAAAGCATATTTAATGGCTTATCAGAGACTAAAGCACGGCACCAGGGTTTATAATACAATGAAAAATGAATTTACGACTCTGGGAAATTATCGAGAGAATTATTTTATCCTTCGTTTTGACAAATTAGGTCAAAATTAGCCAAAAAATGTTACAAAGTAATCATTAGGAATGTGATGTTTCCAGGGGCGTAGCATTAAATTCTGGCCCCACGCATAAGTGGTCTCGAGTCTTTTTACAAAGTCAGTTTTCCTTCATTCCCTTTCGCTCTTTTTTTTAATTTTATGTTTTTTTAATGGAACCTCGATTTCCCTTTTTTGGGGGGAGTAAAGGCATGACAGACTTTATGTTGGTGCTCCGGAAACATAAGCGGTCATTCAGGGACGAATCGTTGGGCAAAGGTGAATTAAACCACTTTGAGGCTTTAGTGGATGAGAGGAGCCTCTGAGAGCTTCCACTATTTTTTTATTTTTATTTTTCTAAGTTCAGTCTTCATACAGATTCATTCAGGCAATTTTCATTTATTTATGGCACTAATTGCTTAAAATTTAAGAATTTCAAACAAAACCAAACTTTTCATCCCAGGCTTTTTGAGTCACCCCCCCCCCCCCCCCCCCCCGATTGGTCAAATTTTTATTTTAATTATTTATTAGCGGGATCTTTCTGTGGCATTATTCATACTTCATGTCAATCTGAACAACACAGTCCGGCAGTGCAGCGAAAACCTCGTCAGAGCTGAGTTGTTAAATGTTAAACATTGTAATTGATTATTTATCTTGATGAAACATTGAGTTGCTCTAATTTTTACTGCCCAGCACTGTCGTGGATGCCCCTTTAGTTTAGGATATGGACAGAAAAGAATCACCACATATGCACACAAAAATATTTTAGTGGAATGAATGAATGAATAAGGATAGTTCATTTTTTTTTTTCAATACAATTTGGACAAAAAATGTAACTCAGATGAGTTTGAGTACCGTCCAAAGAGATGAATCAGCGCTTCCTGCAGTATTTCTCTGATAGTAACAACTTCATCGGAAACAAAATGACTCATCTCGTGTGGTGATGCATCCAACCGTCTAAAGTCTTCAGATCATTTTCCTCAGAGGCTTAAATTATGAAGGATGACTAAACCTTTTAGATGAAGCTGTAGCAGAGGTGAAGGTGCTGCATTATCAGATATAATAATCATGCTTTTAAAGATGCTGTGATCACGATTGCTAATCAAGCTCGTCACAGCTGGAGAACAAATATCTATCTGCAGTTTTTCATGTAATGGTTACACTTAAAAACACGACAACAGCTTCTCTGTTTGACTTTAGATTTAATGCTTCAACATCATCAGACTCTGCCTGTTTCAGTAACTAAAGTGGTAAAATATGGTGATTACACGTGATTAATTAAGCAGCCGTGGTTATTAACCTCAGCAGGGCTGTTGACATAGAGAAGACTCTTAGTGAGTTACAAAACAAACTCCTCTGTGAAATGATGCTGCTGAAAATAATTACTGAGTTTTTGTTGGAAAAAGATAATTACTGTGCTGCATCTTAACTTATGAAGATGAAAGCATGTTTCTGTCAACAAGGATTCATAAAGTGTCTTTAAACCTTTTTTTTTTTTATCTTTGTTGACATTCTCCGCGAGGAAACAAGTACATAATTCAGCATGTTTTACATATTTTTTGAGGTTGTGCAATCTTATATGGGTATATGAGAGTTGTAGTCTTTTTTATTTTGATTTTATTAAAAGTAAAATATAATCTCAAAAATTTGTCAGGATGAACAGGTTTGTCTTACTCTTGAATATGGATTTATTTCTGGATAAACGAACTGTTCATATTTTCTGAAAAGACAGAAATGAATGCACTTCTTTGAGTTATTCATTACACATGGATAACAATTTAAACAGATTTCAACCGTCCACTTTGCTAATTACAATATACAGTTTATATCATTTATCAGTATCAGAGGTCAGCAACCTTTTAAGTATAACGTGCCATTTTTTAATTTTCTTGTTAATCACTATGCTTTATCAAACAGTCAGACTTCCTCTTCTCAAACTACTCCATAAAACATTGGTTGTGTTGTCACTTTTGCTGGTTTTAAGATATTGGTTTTAACCCTTTGAAAACTGGAGCAATATCACTTTTCTTGTACTGCTTTCACATGCCTTTCATAAGTTTTGAAACCTTTTAAAGCCCAAGAAAATTGGTTTGATTTATTTCAAAAACATGGGATATTTTTCAGTTATCATAATTGCTTTTTTTAAACAATTATTCTATTTTTTAAGCACTTTTTTCAGATCAGCTCCTTTATTTTAGTTTTATTTTTTTAAATTTTTTGTAAGGGTTTTTTATTTTATTTTGCTAATTGCCTTTTTACTTTTTTTTTGTTTAGTTTTGTTTTTAAAGACATCAAGCCTATTTGCCCAGGTATCAAAAGGTTATGCATCAGATATCCTAATTTACAATCAAATCCCAGTATGTTGCCAATACAGCCAAATGTGGTATGTCAAACACATCCCAATCAAGTGCAATGCTAAATATTGTGGCTACTTTCGAATCAGCTGTCTCAAATGTTTTCATTTATCACACTTACTGCTCCGGTGCCTTTGATTAAACAGGGCCGAGCTTGCTGATCAGTGTTAAATGATGTGTAAATGCTAAAATTCATTTTGAAATAATGGCAGAACTCAGCAGATGTCAGAAGAAAGTGTTTGACCTGTCATCGTCGAGATATCAACACTGGTATATTTACAGTACACTCTTAACTGACCTGACTAAAAACTGAATACTCTCCAGTGCCAGGTCACTGTTTCGTTCCTGTCACGGTTATGTATTTGCACATTTTAATGCTGCTTTGGTCGCTGGAGGACACACGTGTCGTTCAAGCAAGTTAAACAAATACGGTAGAGAATTTAAATCCTTGAATATCAGATCAGAGATTGTGCCGTTTGAGGCTTCAGTGTCGTCTTTGATGAATCAGTGAGTTTGTAATAGTGATAAACGGGGTCGCTCACTTGTAACAACATTTTGATTGAAGCACGACTTGATTTGTACTAGTTTCTTGGAAAATAATATAAGTTATTCTCATTCTGATGGAACACAGGCTTTTAAAAAAGCTGCCAGACTCCACAGTGTAACTTTGAATGTGTTTATGAATCCCTGACAGATTTCATATTCACCTTTACTAATGATGACCAAAAAAAACCAAAAAAAACAATTCTTTAACCCTTTAAAACCAGGATAGACATCAGTTTTCTTGTGCCGTGTTAAGGCACCTTTTTAATAGCAAGTCTTTTAAAGTAAATTGGTTTCTTTACAAAAACATGAAAAAAGGAAAGCAACTTGGCAATAAATTTACCACAAATTGAAATAAATTAGCAAAAGGTAACAAGAAAATGACCTAAAAATTTGCTTTATAAAAGAGAGAGAGAATTATTAGAAAATTAGCTAAAAATTTCTTACAGGGTTTGTGCAATTTTTGTCGTTGTAATTGTTTATCTATCCTTCCTTTTTATCTCTACTGTCTGTGTATATTGGTTGTCTTGTTAGTTTATGCTTTATTATATATTAGTCAGCTGCATTCAGCACTTTTGCCCAGGACAAATTTCCTTTCGGACAATAAAGTCACTCATTACCTTCTTTCCATGTTTTTGAAAGAAATCAAACCAATTTGCGTTAAATGGAAATAACACGATGATTATTTACATTAAGACAATGTTTGCTGAGTTGTATTTAATTTAAAATAACCAGAGTGCTCTGAGACTCTTTGGTTTTTGACCTGCTTTGAGTCCTAAAGCGAAACCCCCTCATGTCTCTGTCTCTAGCTATGTGAGAACCACTGAGAAACTGGGCGAGTGGAATGAAAGAGTTACCAGCTTGGAATTGTGAGTCTGTTTGCTGCTCGCTCAGCGGACGATGTCTGGGCGTCCGCGGTGTTTGCTCTCTCACGCTCTGACTTCTACTCACGCTCGATCCTTCTCCGCTCACACCTTCTAACCATGTTTGCGAACACTTAAATTTCAACGGTTGGTGTTTAACTTTGTGTCCGTGAGGAGGACAGACATTCATCTGTAGTCTGTTTATTCTCTTTCGCTCGTGTCGAATGAGATGCTGTAAAGGAATGTTTCCACATGAGTGTGTATTAATATGCTCAGCAGAGAGAGAGTTTTCTATTTCAGAAGTGATTGAGCTTTAAGGGATAGTTCTCCCAAAAATGAAAATTCAGTCATAATAATGATAAGTCATAATGCTAACCAGAAACCGCCCCAAAGAACAGTAGTTTTAGTCAAAGTCAGCTTTTCAGGGATTGAAAATAGGTTTCTCTCCATTCCCAAAGAAGTACAAAGAGAGAAAATAAAGAATAATGCCCATTATTGCATGTAAGACATAATGAATATGCATACCTACATATGCTATTTATTCACATGTGCAATGTGGTGGGTGCAAAAGGCAGGAGGTTTACATTGTACAAGGTTATTATTCCTATAAAGGGACTTGCTGCTAACGCCACAAGTCTCTCTCTGTGAGTACAGGAGGCTTCCAGGTAACATGTAAACTGGTGTGCAGATATGGCGAGCTCTTGTTGGTCTCACGTGAGCACGCATACGTGAATACGGTTCCCACACTAAGAGCTACAGGTTACAGCAGGGATAAAAACATGATGGCAGTGACGTGTTTCAAAACAACTTTGGACGAGCAGTATAGAGACATTTTGTGATTTCATTATGTATTTTTTTTAACGTTTGAATCCTAGAAAATGACTGAATTTTCATTTTTGGGTGAACTATCGCTTTAAGGTTCTGGAAAAAAGCAGTATATCTGGGAACTAATAATGCCTTGATTGAAAGATTTGCATGGAGTTTATTAAAAAGTTGCTGATTTATTTAGGATCTTACGGTAGGATCTGTCGGCACTCGTGGTGCTGTTAGGAGCCTGTTGCATGTGTGGAGTGACATTGTGCACTGAAGTGGGATTTCATGTGTGTCTGTGTCTAACCGCTGCAACATGAGCTACATAAGTGACTCACCTGAGTCTCTGTTTGTCTACTGAGGCCTGTGACTCACCTTTGTAGTGTTTGATAATCAGATATTTTAAGGCGGTGCTGTTGGCTGAGATATGGCAGTATTTCTTTAATGGAAGTCTGCGCTCACAGAAGTAGAACCACAGGGCTGATGTATTTAAATTTCTGTTGTTATCGTATGAATATGTAAGATTATCTGTTCTTTCATTCTCTTTAGTTTTCTCTCTTTTCCTCCCTCCTATCAGTATCATCCGTCTGTTCTTGCTTCCTCTCCCAGAGGTCAGGTGTCCTCTCTTCCTCTGCAGAAGTGATGACACATGTCCTCCTCTCGCTCTACTTCCTCTCCAATTTCTTTCATATTTTAGGCTTTCCCAGATGCTTACTTGTTGCTTTAATGGTAACTACTTTTGTTGGAAGATATTTTTTCCCAGAAATAACAGCATTAAATGATATTATCATTTTCATTTCATGCCACAAATATAATTATATAATAGCATAATAATGGACATTGGAATGGAATTTAAAAAAAAAAAAAAAAAATTCTTAAATTATTAAAATAAATATTTAATATATATATATACATTTTTTTAAAAGTAATGCTCGCTTAAAAAGTACATATAAAAACTATAGTACATTTTTGTTGGAGTAGCCCAAAATTACTGGATTTGAGACAAAATAAAACCATGTGATTCCTCTTGCGACTAGTAGACAAACCGAGCGAAGCCCTGGAAATACCACTGTTCCCTCCGTTATCTGGCTGGTGTGCCGCAGTCGGCCCCCGGAGATGGACGGCTCGGGAGCGGGGCATGGAGGATGAAGTTATTTGAGAGTAAAATTTTAAACGACAGACAAGGCCTTGGCAATATGGCTAAATATGTTATCACAATCTAAAATGTTCAGTTGATATTGATAATTATCCACCAAAAAATTCAAATAATTATTGATTTTTTGCTCGTAAGTGAAAGTGGGAAAAAAAAATTAATTGCAGTTTAAACTGTCATTTTAACTGTTACCTTTTGGTGCATTTGCCCGAGGTTGGTAGGCTAAAGACAATAAGGACTGTTCCTCTTCCTCTCCAAAAGTGGAGCTGTAGGCTACCGGCAAGCTACACTGTGTCTCCTTTGAAGTGTTTTACTTTTCTGCGGATGTGGGTAGGCAGCAGTGGAGTGATTAAAAACGGGAGAATTGCTGAGCCCAGCTAACTGTTGGGAAACCTCTGCTGTTTATTCCGGCATCTTGTTGGCAGCAGCCATCGGGGTCAGCAGGGTGATAGAGTTCATGTCCATACATCGTGCGATAAGGCGAGAATGTAATCATTGTGACAGGCCTACCGGTGGCCAGGATGATATCCGACACAGCTGTGTCTGATTCTGTGTTTGAGTCTCTTAAACAGAGAGAGTAAGGAGTTTCGTTAAATGTGTCAAAAATCAAACTCCATCAGGCCTCACTCTTGTAGCATTTGGCCATTGCATAATGATTTCAGCCTGAGGGCTGATTGGCTGAATAAAATCAATTGGCAGAGAATGGAAAAACAGCCATGATGTAATGATGTAATAACCAGTGATCAGCTGATTCCCATTAGTGGTTAAACATAATCACGGATGGATTATAGGCCTCTGGGTACTACATGTGAAAGTGATATGGTTGTTTTGTTTTGCATCGTAATATTTTTCATATTTTGATGATAGAAAAGTATGTCCAATAACTTTTTTAAACCTCCTCCACATGAAGGATCTACTTTTGGAAATATCATATTGATGTTTTGTTTCAACCAGTGTCAGTGACATATGATTTTAAGTTGCAGGAGGACTTTTTTTTTTTGCTCAAACTGAAGAGTTATGAATCTGTTTTAGAGCTGTCTGCCACTTGTTAAAATTTCCCATGTGTTTCTGACCTTTTGGTAAAGTGTGGCAGCAGCAGTTGGTTTGAAGTGGAGTTTCTGTCCAGACTCTGCAGTCGGCAAGAAAAACATGATATCAGTGAGTTTTCTGCTGCTGCTGTGAGGGCTGAGGCCAAAGGAATTTTCCATGTGGCTGCTCCTGATATGGACTGGATTGGCGAGCTCACTCAGCTAGTTAGGCAACCTGACATCACTATGCTGCTGACACGGTTCATGATTTTTACACACTCACACACACCCCTTCATTAACAGCAGCAGGTGCTCTGGTCTTGGGTTTGTCGTTTGTTCTTTTTCTGCACTCGGAAATAGACCTGCATGTCTGCAGACGCATTTCTCACACTCTTTATATTTCAGTAACTCCCACACCCACAATAATTGTGGATTATTACAAATATTTGCCTAAAATAGCAGTAAAACGAGCAGGCAGCACCTTATCCCTGGTTTGAGCCAATATGCACACACACACGTGCACAATGCCAAGTACAGTACAGGAAAAGTGTGTCTGTATCTCTAACACACGCGCCCTGGTCGTGCCTGGCGACCAGATGGGCGGCTCAGACTCGCTGCTGCAGGAACAAGTGGGAGGAGAGGAAAGGAATGTGAGAAAGGGAGGGAAGAGACAGAGAGGGTGTTTTGCTTAGTCACATGATGTCCAAAGAGAGAGAGACGGACACACACACAGTCAAACTAAACAAACATCCAAATGGATTATGAATTATTGATGCACAAAGACTCGGAGTGGGTTGCCATGAAAACTGTAGTGGGTGGAGAGAGTCAGCCAGCTTTTGTAATCTATTTTCAGATCAGTTGTGTGCTCTATTAGCATGACAATAAAAATCACTCTGTTTTTTTTGCCAAAGAATAGAGATAAAGTAAATCAACACTTTCCTTTTAGCCACGTTTGTATTTCACCTAGCAACGTAGTCTCCTCAGTGTTTTCCACTAATATTGCACACTGACTTCTCTTTCTTCATGGTTAAACACATTTTAGTGCCCGTTTCTCGAAAATAAACCGTTGACAAAGGCTGAAGAGACAAAGAAAAACATATAAATGTAAAAGAGACAGAACCCCAATGTCTATTCAAAGTGTCGTTCTCTGCAGTGAAACAAACGCAGCAGTCAAACACTGATGTGTGTTTGGACAGACGGTGTAATGTGACGACGCTGCTCTGTATGAAGTCACTGTGCTGTACAGTACGCAGCATTGTGCCGATGTAAGACAGGAAATAGAGACTGGCCTTGTTTGGAGCAGAGCCGTTGACAAGGAGAGCAGTCTCCTGTTAATGCGGCGCGTCGATTATGGCATCGATTATTTAGAGGTGAACTAAACATGTAACAGCGTGGCTTTAGGGGGAGTTTGGGCGAAAAACAAAACGTGTCACAATAATGATTTTTTTCTCAGTTAACTTGTTTTTATAATCGTTGGAAGCCAAATAAAGTTTGATTAATTACACAGACTGTGGCGTCCTCTAGCTCAGGGATTCCCAAACTTTGCCATGCCAAGGACCCCCAAGTGCGTGAGCCTCTGGCAGGGACCCCTTGCTGCATTTTTTTTTTTTTTTGTTTACATTACATGTAGATTATTATTATTATTATTATTATTATTATTATTATTATTATTATTATTTATTTTGAAATGTAATTATTTTTATTTATTTTTCTTGATTTTGTTTTTGTAAATTCTTGTGTATTTTATTTTTTTATTTATTACCACTATCATTCTATTTAGCTATTTATTGTTTTATATTTACATGTATGAGGTGACACTGTTAAAGTGAAAAAAGTTCACTAAGATATTAATGATAAAAATTACATGTACATTATAATGGCAAATATCAAACATACAGCTTCTTAATATTATTTATTTTATTAATAATAATCAGTCTTGTTGTGTTTGTAGAGCTCCCTCCTTATTGAAACATTGCCACTGTTTGAAGATCAATATTTATTTTTTTATTGCACACATCAGAGCTGCCGCCTCACATCCTTTTGCAGGATTGATACACGCAACTTTGTTGATCAGAATAATTTGCCATCGCTCCTGTAGGCCAGTAGAAAAACAGTGTTAATACCAAAGTAAAAACTGTTCAATTTTATTTCCAAATTCAAATCAGCTTTATTGGCATTACATTGTTGCCAAAGCAAAAACAACAGATTATTAAATGAAGAAACACATTGCAGAAATACATGTAAGATACATACTATCTTAATTACATAGAAACATTTTTATGAGCTCGTTTCTCGTAGTTTATGACAACAAACTCTTAACATCTGTGATCACACTGAAATTAATAATGAAATATGACGCACTGTTCAAAGAGGAATATTGATACTTCCTGTTTCTATCGGACCTGAGTTAATGACTTCTTTCAGAAATCCTTCTCTATTGTTTTTACATTAGCTGTCACAGCTTATTTTCACATAACATGGTCGGCACAAACATGTTGCATTATGAGAAAAGGCCTACAGCGCTCTCTGATTGCACAAGAGCTCAACAGCTATTTCACATCTCTGAAATGTGGCAGAACCACTTTACCTGATTATGACTTCTTATCTACGCTGCTGTTCAGAGGTTTGGAATCAGCTGTTATACTTGTGTTTTTCTTCTTTACTTCAATAATACTTCTCTGTTTTAACAGAGATTAAAAAAAAAATCATTGAGACACCAAATGTATTATTTATGTTTGAGAAAGAAGAATTATAAAATGATTCAAACTTTCATTTATTCGATGTCCCCACAGTTACTGCGTTTACATGTGCACTAATATTACACTGTTTTTCAGAATAAGAAATCATGTATATACATGTAATAAGAAATCATGTATGTACAATATAAATCATTTTATATTCGTTTTATTAAGTATTGTTTAGGCATGTGTACAGCACATTTTGGAATATCTGTAAGAGATTTTGATATCAGCAGATTTTTGGATGTATGGAAACATTGCAACACCAACCTTTAAAAGGAGGTGGTTGAAGGAATGAAAGAGGGAGGCTGTGTTGGCATGGTTACTAAAGTCCTCCACCAATAGGAAACTTTGAGAAAAAAACTATTTAAATGCCAAGCAGCAAAATTGCAGGAGTTGCTCCAGAAGTTTCACTTTCCATAATTTTGACGAGTTAACATGTTTGAGCAGACTTAAATCAGAGCATGCAAAGCTGCATATAAACGGGAGTGTTAGTGGAATATTCATTTTCAGTCACCGTGTAAACCGCTCAGCGAGAATATTTTGGCTACTTGCCATCATGTGCCTGACGCTATGTGACGGTGACACAGAATTTCAAAATAAAGGTGTATCCAGAAGATGATGATAATGATCAATGTTTACGCTTTACATCAATGATTCGTGATTGTTCCTGGGGCAGAGAGAGGGGATGATGACTGATATATCGATCCATTGGTGGACCTCTAGTAATGACTAACTGTGTGTCTAGTTGCTTAAATATACAAATAATATTTAGGCGGCGGACACTCTTTTCTGTGTTGAGTGTTTGGGTCATGAGTCTTATGATCAGCGGCGTTCAAAGCTTTCACCAGATGAACGTAAATTTAGATCTCTCATGCTTGTTTTGGCTTTACTTCCATATCTGCTCCATTGTTTTGCAGAGCAGTCAGCACAGACACACTTCCTCTCTTTTTCTCGATACAGCACAGGCAGGACTCTGTGTGTGTGTGATTATGTTTTCTTTGTTACTAATCATGAATAGGCTGTGCTGTTAACCTGTTGAGAGTTACTAAGGGACTGTTTTCCACATTTAGGTATAATGTTTTTTATATTTTGCACTAACAGCTGTGTCCTTTGCCCTCACAGTTTCCTGCAGAGAGGAAACTGAGTTGATTGTTTGCTCTTTTATCAAACTGAAGTAGACACACAATCAGGTGATCACATGAGGTATTCACACCATGTTTATATGGAAATTATTTCTGGAGAAAATGGCAACTTTAGTTACGTTTTGGCTTTTCATTTACAAGATTTGAAAACGGGTTCCAGAGTGCAAACTTTTGAGAATGTCACCGTTTTCGTTGGTCACCTAAACTGGCAATACAGAGTTTCCTCTGACAACAGGGATTATATTATAGCACGAACACAGAAAGTTACAGCATATGGATGCCTAATAACTCACTCTAAACATTTTTAGATATTTTTATAGCAATGTCAAATACTAGAAATAAATATAAATGCACACTGGCTCCTTAAATTAGCAGTGTTCTTTTGCAGTTTCGATTAACAAATGGTTTCTAATCTAATTGACCTCAATTTGCATCAGTCACATTCAGTATTCTGCAGTACAAAATCTTGTTAAATGACCTCATGCACTTTAAATTAATTAATTTTCATTTTGTAACAAAATATCAGATGTAAAATGGTGATTTCATGTTGTTTTTTCCATCTTTAACATTTGGGGAGAGAAAAAAAATGTTTGCGTTACTGTGATTTTTACATTGTGTGTGTTGTTAATGCTGCTATTTCTCCTTGTGAAGAAAAACCTCAACTTTCGTTTGAAAATTAACTCTTGAAATCCAACTGGACGTCCACCAAAACGGTTAAATCCAGTCAGTGAAATAAACATTTAGTTGGTGTTGGATCTGTAAAACTCCACTGTTGTGCTCTGCTGTACTGTGAGTGTGTCTCTTGCCCTGTGTCATGATCCTGCTGTTGTGTCTTCAGATATCTGTCTGCCTCAGCCACTTTGGATGACATTACCCGCTCTGAAGTGTGAGTTGACCCCTTTCTCTTTTGTGTTTTTGTTTTTGTAGATGAGCTAAGGTTTCTTTAAGTTTGGGTTGGTTTTTTGGGCATTTTTTTTCTTGTTTATTTTGACCATCCATCCTTCTTCTTCTGTTTTTTCCCTCTTGCTGTCGTGATGGTGAGGGTGTTTGTGTGTCGGTGGCTGTTGGATTCAGGAAGTTTTTCTGCAAACATGTTTTTATAGTTTTACATTGCATAATTAATTACGTGTCATAAATAATAGATCTTCTGGATTTTTACAGTATAAACTTCAGAAAGTGTTCTGTCAGTGTGGATGGACACAGGTGTGTGTGTATCTGTGTGTCTGTGTCTGTGTCTGTGTGTGCGCACGTTGGTACTCAGCCACTCCAGATTATCTCCAAAATACTATTTTCTCAGCCTCTGTGAACCATCTGCTGCTGAGACTTGATGTGTGTTTGTGCAGATCAGCTGGTCACGATGTTGGCTTTTAACCAAGATATGTGTGTGTGTGTGTGTGTGTGTGTGTGTGTGTGTGTGTTTACTGTAGCTTTTGAAGTGTACATGTATTTGAGTGGGTGCTTATGTGCATATTTCTGACCGTTTTTCTGTATGTGGGTATTTGTGTCTGTGTTTGTGTGTAAGTTTGTGTCTTTAAGCTCATTTATTCTCGACGTTAGATACGTATACAGATACATAAGGAGCCAATCAGTCCGTTTTTGTGCACAGATACAGACAAAACGGAGTAGATCCACTCAAGATCATGGGGAAGTAAAGCACAGTTCAAACCACAAGATACGACTGAAGGAGACAACTAGGAAATTTAAAAAGCAGCATATATGAGCAAAATAGTAATATAGTGAAAATAATTCCCCCCTCCACATGTTTCAACATATTGAATGACCTCGCGAGACGGGTTGCCATTACAGATTTATTCAAAACTTAGGCAGTGTTTATAAAATGTCGATATAACACAATTGCATGATGACTGTTTCCACTAAGCGATGTTATGCGAGAAGCATGGTGATGGCTGTTGAAAACATTATCAGGTTTATTTCTATTGCAGCCACCGCACTAGCCATCATTATTTCCAATGGAAAGCTGACAAACTGACATGTTTCCATTAGACGTTAGACATTAGATTTTCTATTCTCCGTTTCAGTTTGCACAATTTGACGGTTAATGGAAACCGGCCTACAGACCACCGCTGTCTACAACACTGCCTCTGTTATAACGTACATTATTACGACCTCCTCCACCATAGCCTGGATTGTTGTTTTGAAACATTTGACTTTTTCCTCTTATGCCGTTTATTAGCTCTATTTATGCCAACTTTATGTTGGGGGTATGAAGTCGCTGATGTTTACAACATTGGATATGAGCGCCTTTATTTTCATACATTAAGGGAGTAAAATGAGCCGTCTGTGTGTTGTCTGTCGTAGAGATGCACGATAATAACAATAAAACAACATTTCCACGTCAAAAACAAACGAACAAGACGATCTAATGTCTCAAGGTGATAGGAGGAGAGGACTGCTAACGTGCCGACTTTATCGCTATTTAGCGGCTTTTCAGACCCTCTCAGCGGCGCTTTAAAAAATGCAACAGGAGAAACTTTTAGTGACGTATTTAGATCCTCAGTGAAAAAGGAGGAAATATGCTGTCCAGGGCGGCCCTTGGCAGAGGAGATATAGGAGGTTGCCTAGAGCGCCACATGCTCTAGACGTTCTCCGTTGTTGTCTCTCAACGTCCACTCTGCTCTCATTCTCCGCCGGTGTCTCCACTGGTGTTTATATTGGTGTTTCCACCGGTGTCTCCGAATGTCCACTCCGCTCTCACTCTCCTCTGGTGTCTCCGCCGGTGTCCTCATCAGTCTGTGTCTGAATCTGTGTCTGTGTGTGTCTGTGTGTGTGTGTGTGTGTGTGTGTGTGTGTGTGTGTGTGTGTGTGTGTGTATGTGTATGTGTATGTGCATGTTGTGTTGGACCACACCTGCAGACCCTTTTAACCCCTGTCCAATTTTCTCCAATATCAAACTGATTTTTTTTTAAAGATTTGTTTAACAATTTGAACCAACCAAGTGTGCACAACCGTGCACCACTTCATATTGTTAAAGATTTCTATCGCAAAACAAAACTTAAAAAATCTTAAGTTTACTTAATCACAGACTTTATTTCAGGCATCTAACCAAAACCACATTTTGAAAAACCTATTGACTTCAACACAAGGAAAACAGGAGGTGCAAAAATGCCAACTCATTTCCTCACTTTAGTGCTCGTTCCTGCACCGCTCCGTGACCACACCCTCAGAGAGGAGTCTGTTTGAGTGTTTTGATTTTGCCATCATGCGCTCTCTTTCACTGCTCTGAAACAAACACACGCTCATCATCCCGAGTCCTCCGGCTGCAGGGGGACATGCTGAGTCATATCTGCATTAATACTGACGGCTTTCTGTCTGTGTGCTTCTGTTTTGGGGGGAGAAAACTCTGAAACTAACTAACTCTTCTTGGAGACAGTAGATGCTGAAAAAAAGGAATCGCTCTTCTGTTTGTTTTGTAAATTACCGTAAGGTGTCAAAAAGAAAACAGAACATGAAAATGCAAGACTTTTATTTTTTTACCCACCAGCATTTTGGCACTTGCTTGCTGTGGCCTAAATTCCTGTGACTGTATTTCTGTGTGAATACTAACCATCGGGGGGTGAATACTGCTCCCCTTTATTTGTGTGATGGAGCCGTGACTTAAATCACTGTCGGCTTTTGTGTTCGTCGTGGTCAAGCGGTTTGGTCTAATTTATTTTTCACCCTCCTCTCTCCCATCCGTCTGCCCCGTTTTTCTCCATTTTCTTCCTTTCTGCTTGCTGTCTGTCGTCTTTTCTTTCCTCTCTCCATCCTCCTCCCATCCTCTTTCTCCTGTCCTTTTCTTTCTTCTTCGCCATCCCACATCGTCTTTTCATTCCTCTCCAACCTTTTCTCCCCCTCTCCTCATTCCTCCTCCCTTTTCTTCATTGTTCTCTTTCTGCTCTCCTGTTCCATCCCTCCCTCCTCCTCCTCCTCTTTCTCTCTCGTCTCTGCAGATACAAGAAGACTCAGGAGACTCTTTCCCAGGCGGGACAGAAAACCACCGCAGCTCTCTCCACAATGGGCACGGCCCTCAGAGAGAAACTGGGCGACATGAGGTACGATGCAACAGAGCCAAAATGGCCACCGCCCTGGCAAAGCTACAAGAACAAACGAGCAGAGTGGACAGTGTTGAAAGAAAGATCCAAACCAACGATATCAAACAACAGCTCCATATTTATTTTGGGACAGCGGGGTGAAGCAGCTTTGAACTTTTGACAGATCAGCAGATCCCCGAAAAGTCTTAAAAGGCATTCATTAATCTAAAAAAATAAGACATGGGATTTATTTTTTTGACGTTGCAATTTGAAATCATAAAATAATTGATAACATCTATTTTTTGTCAAGTAATTTAGTAGATTTATCTTTTTCAACTCTTCTTAAAAACTTTCATTTTTTCATTTTTTTTTTTTTTTTTCATGTTGCATTGTAAAATCTTAGAATAATTGGCAACATTATTTTTTGTTAAATGATTTAGTGAATTTCTGTTGTTAAACTCACTTAAATAGGATCAAAAGCAGGATAAAGCTCCAGACTGGGGTACTTTTTTTCATCATAAACATACTTATTATCAGTTTAAAGTCATGAATATTTTACAGCGACACTGTCCACTGCTCTTTTCCTCTTGTTGCTCTGAATTTTTCTCATCATGCTTCTTACACTGCTTTAGCCTAAATGTTCATTTCACTAACTCAAGGGGTGGTTCAACACATTTTAAGTTGTTTTTTCTTATATGTCTTAATGAGACGCACATCTTTTAGCATCTGTTAAATGTGAGCTCCGCTGGTATCTCTTGGAGGTAAAATCCCAGATGCTAAATGTTGATTTTAGCCTCCTGAATATAAGTCTGGTTTGTTTTTAGATTGTTGGACCATCCCTTTAATGTAGACAACTTTCTCACCCTCAAATCAAACTTGTGTTATTTTTATTTTGCTTTAAACTGCATCGACTTCTTTGCAAATATCCTTAAAATTAAACATACATTAGAAAGCATTAGTAGCAAAATATGATATATTACATATGAAAAATATGGTTAAAGGGTAAGTTTGGTGTTTTTCAACCTGGACCCTATTTTCCATGTTTTGAGTTCTACTGGACTAACAGGAGCAACGATTATTAAAATTGGTCCAGTATTGAGTGAGAGTATAAAACAAGCTGTAGTGTAACAGCATCTATTTATTTCCACTAAAGTGTTTGTTTTTGTCAGCTAGACTCTGATTATTATTCTAAGTGTCTGAAACATTATAGAAAGGATCCCTGAAGAGATGGACCTATTTGTTAAAGAGTAAGATTCTTTTATAAATTTTTTTTTAAACTGAAACAGCCCCGAAATGTAGGAAATGTAGAAAACCCACCGGACATGTAACAATGTCAGTCTGTCAGTGGCAAAAACAAACACTTTTATGGACATAAATAGGCAAGGCAGCTTTATTTGTATAGCACATTCATACAACAGGGCAAATAAAAGTGCTTTACAGGGCAAGAAAACATAATAAAAGATAGATTTATAAGAAAAGAAATAAGTTATAAAGGTAAAATCAATTACTAAGTGATTTTAAAAAATAAAATAATCACTATTAAAAATAGCAAAAGAACAGACGAGGTACAAAGACAAAAAGATTATTTAAAACGATTTAAAATTACGTGTAAAATAAGTTTCTAGTCATTAGCGACAGTGCCGACATCATAGCTATAGCAATGCAAACAAATAGGTGTGTATTGAGAGATGCAGATTTCACTACAAAATTGACTGCAACTTACTTAATTTTGAACGATTTTCATGAAATTTGTTTTATCATTAACATTAAAAATTGAACATGATAGTGAATAATTAATCAGCACTTTGACAAAACGGCAATCTTTTAAACAGCCACAACTCTGGTACGTGCAGGCTCCAACTTCTTCAGATTATTACACGTTTCTGAAATCTAATGGAAGTGTGAAGGTAAATTAAATGAAATTGCATCAAATTTAAAGCAGCAGAAAATGTAAATGGTCGAGTAAAGTGTCAGTACCTGAAAACTGTGCTGAAGTACAGTACTTACGACGAGCTTAGAGAGATATCTACGTTACTATATCTGGTGCCAACATGCCCAGAGTGGTTACCTCGCAGCCTGTTTCATAGCTGCAGTCTGCAGCACTTTTGCTCAATACTGGATCAGTTTAAAAAAATCGATGTTCCCATTAGATACTTAGGCACAAAAACCTGGTCCAGGTTGAAAAAAAAGCAATTTAACCTTTCAGTTTAGCACCAAAGCAACATTTTATCAAGTGTGATTGACGGGTGAGAGAGAGAAAGAGAACATTTAGCTGTGGAAAAACAGTGGAGATCACCGCTGACTCCTTCACATCCAACATCTCTGCCGGCGCCTCGTTGACTCACACAGCCGTCTGTAATTATATTAATGTTTCCATTTCACCACCCACAGTCGTATTTGCTCTATATGCGTGTGTGTGTGTGTGTGTGTGTGTGTGTGTGTGTGTGTGTGTGTGTGTGTGTGTGTGTGTGTGTGTGTGTGTGTTTAGTTCATCGTCTTCTCAAACAGTATGCCCCCACTAACATCATATTTCAGCTCTTTGTGCCGCTCGTCCTGCATGTTGCATGTTTTTCATTCATTCCTCCACATTTCTTTCCTCGCTCATATTTGATTTTTCTTGTTTTTAATGCTCCTGTTTCGTTCCTTGATATGTTTTCAGTGCAGGCTGTGTTGCTAAAACATTTTGCTAATGCCTTAACTACACTAACTATTTCTGTTGAGGTGACAAAGTGAGAATATGGTTTATTCAGCTCAAACTGTAACAAAATATTAAGGATGAGATGTCCGTGCTTTGAATTACAGTAAATTTTCAGATAGTGGTTTTTATTACCTCGGTGTCAGAGACAGCCAGGTCTTTGTTTGGGACAAACACGGGTCTTTATTCCTAATTTCTCCAGTTAATGCAAACTCGAAACTTCCTCTTTGTGTGCGTCGTTTTGATGAATTCAGCATAATTAATTTCCATTTCAGAACGATGCAAAAATGGAGTCTATCAGAGGTTTCACTCTTTTTTGTCATTGAAATTTTTATTCAACTTAACAGCATCAAAATATACTGATTTATAGATTTTATGCAAAAATACAAATTAAATAGATTAAAAAAGATCCACAGTCACAAAAAAGGAAAAATTTAAAATAAAATAAAACTAAATTAGACAAATTAAACCAAGAACATCCAGCATAACAAGCAGCTACACAGAAACCACCGCAGCACCACGATCCCTCTTCCTCATACATGTACATACATAATACAGTTTACACGCGTACATAAACATCTCATCCCATAGTGCTCTCCACCACCTCTGAGGTGTTACTATAATGTCAGACACAAAAATTTGCCATGTTTGACTAGTTTTGAGATTCCATTTTTCTCATTTTTCCCTGCAGCGTTATTAAACTGCCATTAATTAAACTCAACGCTTCTGCCACATGAAAAGTCTGACTGTTAATGTGAAAAATATGAGGATGGGTTCAAATGTGTTGACAGCAAAAACAGAAACAAGTAATTCATGATTTAACATAAGCGACACACTGGTGACTCTTAACATGACTTATCATGTGCTGTTTGCTCCAGGAGATTCCACACTTTATATGAGAATTTAATTTGATTTATTCGTTTAATTTAATTTCACGGACGGATTAAGAAAAATGACGTCTGCTCGCCGGGCCTCCATCAGGGTTTCGATTTACGCAGGCTGCAGGCAGGCGGACGCTGATGCCCCTTGAGGCGTTGCAGCCCAACTGTTGTGTTGCCGCTGCGTCATAAGGTGGCAGAGAGAGAGCGGTGGTGGTCTGCACCGAGACTCGACAACAAATCGAGGACTCGGAGTGATTCTCACCACCGACAGTTAACCCTTTGAAACCTAGATTGACGTCAGCAAGTTGCAGAATGCATGAGAAACGGTCCGTGGTTTTGGACGACAAACAAAACAGTTGCGCTGACAATTCGCGATGCAGAACTCCTCCATCACACCAAACACACTCAGCAACAGGAGGCAGATAAAGATTTGCAACGTTCACTGTGCTGCAAGAGACGTGGAGCCATCTGCAAATCCAGATCAGAGAGGGATTTATTGGCAAGCAGGTTTTCACCTACAAGGAATTTCATTTTTTTCCCTTTTTTGCTACATACATTAAACATACAATAAACAAAGTACTTCAACACTCAAAAACAGAAATGTAGAATAGAAAAATTACAATAAATAAATAAATGACAACAAAGAGCAGACAAAGTAACCAGTCAAGTAAATATCAATCCAATCAAAACCAAGAAGTACGTGGAAAACAATAGGTGTAAATAGTTCAACATCATGATTAAATGTAATGATAATTTCCTTTTAAAAGTTTTTAAAATGATGAGCCCTTAGTATCGTGTACTTTATCATTCAGTATCTGTACACTAGCAGTATTTATTGGAGAACAGAAAGTGAAGCCGATTGAACTGTGTTGTATTGTATGAATAAATCTTTGAATTAAATATATTCACACAAATTTCTTAAGGATGATGTATAGTAGAGGGTAAAAGCATATTTATATATACACACACACATATGAGATGATTATTTCTGTCATATACTGAGAGGACGTTCAGTTTCCTGAAAAGTGTAATAGAGGCTTTATTAGAGGATGAGAGTTACCAATTTTATTTTACAAATCGTTTTTCATCAAACACGAAGATTGGAGGGGGATGTATTTGCCAGAACAATATCACTATAAATCAAATAGGAATAAATTACAAAACAATATAAAGTTAATAAACAAGAAACATTTACAAAACACCGTTGTTTGCTGATGATCCTCAGTGACTTCACAATTTTCTTACAAGTAAAATGAAAATGTTGCCGCAGCATCCAGTGCGAACACGGTGTTTTTGTCTTTAGTGACACAGCAAACACGTCCGTGCTCTGATCCTCTTCGTTTTGATCCCCTGCTGATAAACTCGCCGTTTCTCTCCTGTGTGCGTCCCTGTTGACTGTCGCTGGTTTGTGTTTGTGTCCTGATGCTGCTTTGGGCTCACGCTCTCTCTCCTTCTTGTGTTTAATCGCTGCCTCGGTTTGGCCTGCAGAGCTCTGCCTTTCTCTAATTCCTTTAGGTAAGACTGACGCGTCCGCTTGGAACGAACCAGAGTTTAATCACACAATTTAAATGTGTTACACAGGAAAAAAGAGGTCAAGCTCTGCCATCTTTGCTTTTTGATTCTTTGACTTTTGCTTTTCCAAACTGCTTAATTTAGTTATTTTATTCGCTGAGATTGCCCATTATATTTTTTACCTGCTTACAGTAGCATGTCGACCTTTGCTGTTTTAAACAAAACTGCAGATCTTTAAAGAAATTGTTGATTTCCTGTTAATATTATAAGTAGCATTTTAAATTAATTGTCATGATTAAACTGATTAACACTTTAATTTTAAGTTTGACTGAAATATGCTGGCTCACGTTATGCTTCAAAACAGGAAGGTGTTTTTTTGTTGTTGTTTTTTGTAATAAAATACTTGAGTAATGCTAATTATTTTTTATTTTCAATTAACTTTCTAAAAAGTGTCCTGGAAATGAGGCCATTATAGTCCAGTTAGTTTTATAATAGAATATTTTTTCTTATTTAAACTTAAGGAAAAAGTCATTATTTGTTTATTATTGGAAGATGTTATGTATGTTAAATTATTTTATTTATTTATTTAAATATTTTATTTCGTTTTCATCAAACAATTAAAAAAAACAAACTAACAAAACCACACAACCCACATATACACACAAAAATTAATAAATAAATAAATAAATTTAAAAAGAAAGCCAGACTGGACATAGATTTAAAAAAAATAATAATAATAATGTGTGTATGGTTGAATCATGTTGTACCATTTTGAATTATTTTATATGATGATTATGTAATTACCTGTAAATACTTTTTGAATTTCTTTGAACTAACTAAAAGTTGTTTTAGATGTAACAACTCAACACTGCCTCTAAACTTCAATTCATAATTTTGTTAAATTAATATATTTCTAGTACTTTATCGGAAACTATTGGACCCATAAAATAAAGTCTTTCCAACGATGTTTTCCCCTTAAAATTTTGAGAATGTTCCGAGGACACTTTTTTTATCAACTTTTTATTGATTTAAGTACATGCGAATGAGAAATGAAGCTACGTGTTTAGAGCAAATTCATAACCACTAAAAGCATTTTAACTGATGTTTTAATTGCATTATTGTGTGTGTGTGTGTGTGTGTGTGTGTGTGTGTCACTGCTTGCTTGCTTTATAACACTTGCACTTCTGTCTCCTCTCTTTAACGCTTACAAAGTAGCAACTATTCCATTCGCCACTCGATAAGTATGCCGGCCATGAGGTAAAGTAACACACAAACCTGCTCACTGTATCTTTATCTCTGTACTGATTCATTTCAATAACGCATAACCGTTTCCTTTTTATTGTTTCTGCACAGCTGCTGCTTTTCTGTGTGTTTTTTTATCTGTTTATGTCTGATATTATTATGATTCTGCTTTCTTGGCCAAATTTCTTAACTATGAGATCTTTTAAGTTGAAAAAAAGATTTGATGCAGGATCACATGCACCAAAAAAAGCTTCTGCCCTCACACTGTGAAGGAATAAGGGATTTATTTTATCTGCCTTTTTAAAATCAATTATTAAATCATTTTCATTCAACCTTGAATGAGTGAGGAGTTTAAAGAGAATTTAGCAGGACGTCACATTTTGTCCTCTCTGCTTATTGATCAGGTTACAACTCTATTAATTGACAAGATAAACCACAAATTTGGCAAATATTTACCAGCCTGTGACAGCATGAAATTTATTTTTATTTTTTTGATTTTGATGTGTTGAACATGTTGAACTACTGAATTAACTTTTACGTATCTTATTTGTTGTTTATTTTATAATTTTAAGTTTTTCAGTGTCCATATGTGTTCCTCAGTTGACTTAATTTTTATAATGATATTATATTATATCATCTAAATATGTTGTGTCAGTATTAAGACAGTTTTAGACATTATTTATGTGGTTTTAGAGGAACATAAAGGCTGTATTTGTCTGGGTTTACCTGTTTAATGAGCAGCTACATTTTTATCCATATCCTGACACATACATAAGAATAAACAGTTTAAAAAGATATAATGTATCCTCTTTTTAAACATATTTATGGTATTTTTAGCTTTATAAGCTGGAGTTTGCAGCTAATCTGCCTTTTTAATTACTCTGGTGTCATTGCATGTAACGTTAACGTGTTTTTTGTGTGAATGTAACATCACGCCTCTGCTCTGCAGGAACTCTGCAACCTTCAAGTCGTTTGAGGATAAAATGGGGAACCTGAAGGTGAGCAGACAGACTGCACCTGTCGGCCATGAGGTGACTGACATGCGTTAAATATGGTTTTATGGTTTCTTTGTTCATGTTTTTGTAAATTTTGGTGTTCACACCTCCTCGTGTTTGTGATCCATGTGATCCGTACTTGTATTGTGATTGTGAACTAACGTCACAAAAAGCTAACGAAAGACGTATTTTGTCCTATAAGCCTTTTTTTTCTTTTATGGATTTCTTCTTTCTGTGCCTGAGCTATTCATGTTTATTTAAAGAGCATTTTATTCCATGTTAGTTCTTTTAAAACAGCTACAAGTAGCATTTAAAACCAGCAAACTGAGTGTTGACACAACGCAAAAAATAATAATGTATACAAATCAAAGTTGCTGCTAATCATTGACATATCCCAGGCTATGATGACAAAAAACAACTACTTAGCATGTAGTATTTATTTATTCATTTATTTATTTTCCATCTCAAAACATAGTGGCATCCTGACAATACCTGCATGTAAAAGGTTATTTTTTTATTTTAATTTGGTGTTTGATTTTACAGAAACAGATAACAGTTAAGAGGACATAATAATTTAAGAAAATAAATACTACTACTACTAATAATAATAATTATGCATTCATGTATAAGAGACAAGATAAACACATTAAAAAATAATAATAATGAAAAACTGAAGAAAAACAGTTTTTGAAGATTTACATAATTGACATTTTCACATAAAAAAAAGATTGCTATATTACATCACCTCTAACCACATACACGGCCACGACAAATGCGTTATAATACACATTATCAAAAAATAGTACCTAAAGCTGCTTTTCTTGCCATAAAACCAAGATGCAGTAACCATATTAAAAAAATAAATAAGTAAAAAAAATCCTGGCTTGTACATCTTATGTTGTGGGTCATTTCTAGATCACGTGACGTCCTCTGGTGAAACGGAGGATGTGATGAGTCGGTAAAGTGCTGCTGACGATCAATAACACTCCGCTCTGCTTCCTGTCTCTCTCTCCTCAGTATAAGGTCGTCGGCCCGAAAGGAAACGGAGAAGCCGTCAGCTCCCCCACCGACACCACCCCCACTCAGGAGAACCCGCCTTTCTGAACGCCTCCCTCTTCCTCCTCCTACTCCTCCTCCTCCTCGCTGCCACCTTCCTCACGACCTGAGACTGTACTGTTATCACCTCACACCGCAGAGTCAAACCTTTGACCCTCCACCTCACCGACTCGCCGCCGCCGCTCACTTTGCCCCCCCGAGGTCTGTAAACGCAGACGGGCGGAGGTGAAGGACTCGTGGGTTTGAGGTGGGACGAGCGCGCTCATCGCTGCTGGTCCCACGGCCTCCGCTCCTCTGCCTCGCCGCCGAGCGCAAATGTTTTGTTGATGTCTAAATAATTTACAGACCTTGCTTTGTCACCGAGTTCGACCCTCCGTTAGTCCAAATAATTGCACTCTCCAGACAACTTTGTAAACGGGTTGAAAATGCAAAATTAACACGTCAGGCTCTTAAACTAAATGAGAAACTTCACATTTGATTTGGGGGTTTTGGGTTCGTTCAGATAGCGCTGCAGTGATGCGTCAAAAGTAACTCTGCAGGCGGATTTTCGGGGCCCAACTCAGAGTTTAGGAACCCTGCAGACTGAAGGTGGAGGAGCTCTTACCGGCACGATGGTGGTTTATTCTGCTTCTTTTTCTGTCCTTTTTTTCTTTCGTTCATGTTCTTAAATCATCACACTGTGAGCACCACACCACACGTCCCCACCGAAACTCGTCACAGCTCTGCCGTCAACGCGGGGGGGGGGGGGTCCCTCTTACTGCTACATGCATGTGCATATCTCATCTCAGTTGTACCATAAAAACCATGAAAAGACGGCCGAGGTCTCGTGTAACACCCTAAAAACACCCCCAGGATGTAAAAACAGACAAAACCATTTTGTATTACAAACTATTTTACACTGCTTTGCATAATGTTTTTACATAACTTTTATCAATATGTATAAATATATATGAATAAATCTATTGTCACTGATGCTGCCGATCGGTGGCGGTCAGGTTGGGAGGTTGAAAGATTAAAAAAAGCACGGGGAGGCGAAACAAACTCGATGGGTCAGTTTCACAGACGTGAATTATCGTCCGTACGTGTTTTTTTTTTCGTTTGTGGTCTACAAACATGTTTGTGAAACGGACTCATTAATGAGCTGCAGGCGTTTTGTTCCCGTTTGAATCACACGAGAAGGAACATAATCAAACTGGTGCGTTTGGTTTCAGCATGCTGCCAGTTACGAGTCACACTAAAAGCGCTCAAGAGTTTAAAGGGATAGTTCGGACTTTTTTGTGTCTGGTTGTTGGAGGTACTTATCCAAAAACAGAATATTATATACAGTACATGTCAGTCGTCTCGTCCTCAGTTTGAGAAGCAGGTCTGAGTCCGACACCAAAGCTGAGCGACCTGCTGCTGTGGAGGCGTCAACGATAAAATCAGGGTTCATACAAGGTGCTTCAAGTGCTTAAATTCAACTCTGTGAAATGTAAATCCTGGAATACCTTGAAAATCAGACGTTTTTGAACTTGGTCCCTAAAAACCTACTTAAATATTACTGAGAGGAGAACAGAAAAAGGGATTATTCAATAAAATGTGTTAAATGTTATAAACGAGGAAGCAACAAACGGCTGTGGTTGCAGTTGACTGAGGATGCCTGAGCATCAGTCAGCGGGTAAACAGGAAACATTTGGCGCCAGGATGTTTTGCTCGTCTGCAAAACAAAAGTTGAAATTCAGAAGCAGTTTAATTAATGACAAGTTGAATTTGGGTCCCGGTAACGTGTTCATGCCATTTACAGATTTGCACAATTTTCCTGCAACAGATGGTTGTGGTGGAAAAAAATATTATACTTCAAATGAAAATTTGTGATTGATAAAGTACTAAAAAGTCTTTAAATTTGACATTTTATGAACCCTGTTAAATGTCATTTAACCACCAGAAAAAAATTCCACTTTAAACGATCAAAATCAGTTTAAGGGTACGCTGTATTTAGGGTTATTTTCCCCGTTTTACCTTTTCGTCAGACAGCCTGTTCTGATGGAAAAGCTGAAACAGCTTCATTTCTCCATCTCTGCTCTCTCCAAAGCCACCAGACTCCACTGACAAAAACACTCATTTTAGCTCGCTGAACACGAGCTGCTCGCCTGCTGCTGCTTCAACCTGTTTGTAAGTTTGTCTTATTGTTTGACTTTGGTGAATCCAAACGAACACTTTTAAACACTGAATCACACAGAAACACAGAGTAACTAACTGATGGAGGCAGCGGGAGACCTGCAGCTCCTGTGTTCACTCATGTTACATCTCATGTTAAATCTCTGTTTTTCTCTGTGGAGGCTGGCTTTGAGGAGGGGAATTTAACCGCTTTATTTTCCCGGGAAAAATTACTTTCTGTGAAAATACTCCCAATATAGCGTACACTCTAACCCTTTGAAACCTGTGCAAATTGCATTGATGTCTTCCAAATAAAAACAGCAATGAGCAACACAACGAGAAATTAACGAAAAATGAGAGAGAAATTAGTAAAACATTATAAGAAAATTACCTGAAAGTCAGCAAAAAATAAGAAGAAAAGGATGGTAAAGTGCTAAATAATAAAAAGAAAAAAAGATTATGTAACACAATTCTCATTTTAAAGTATCATAATTATAAATATAGTTGTCTAGACTTTTTTTAAATGTAATCTTCTTCTCATTTTCTCTGTTTGTCGCTCCATTTCTTTTTCTTTTAGCAAATTTTCAGGACTTTTTTTAGTCTTATTGTTTGCTCATTTCTTGCCAAGTTGCTCATTGCCTTTTTTCCTGTTTGCAAAATAAATCCAAACTAATTTGCTAAGATTTACAATATTTGAACTCTTGTAATGCGTCTGAATGCAGAACAAGAAAACTGATGTTTCAAATGATTAACTTAGTGTTGTTTTTTTCTGGTCGCTAAAAATATTTGCTTCAAAATCGTTATTTTTCCTGTTTCTCCAAACTGGGGGCGTGCTGACTGACGTCTGCTGTATGTAATACACTGTGGACACGTGCCTCAATAATCTGACCTCAAAACACCCAAACTGACGCTTTGAAACGTCCTGAAACCATTTTGACTGTGTTTCTTTGGGCTGCTGCTCCCTTCCTGTCAACACACGTGAGCCGACGCTTTGCTGTGTACGCTACCTGGTGAATGTCAACGCTTCTCTATCGGCCTTACTCACTTTACCGTTGTTTTGATTTAGCTGGTAGAAAAGATTTTTCCCTTTGTGTGTGTTTTTTTTTAAAATTTTGTTAAATTGTACAGACTGGTTTGATTGAAGGATTAGCGTTAAAATATTTCGAGTCTGACACGCTGCAAAATGTGTCACGAAAACATCTCGCTGCCATAGAGTCAACTTAGCCAACGACCCCTTAATGCACAGATACATGCACTCCTGTAAACACACACTAAACGCCCTGAACACACACACACACACACGCTACACTGTACCAAATCACTGTTGCTCTTACAAACTACACGTCTCAGAAGCAGCGAGTTCATCTGAGTTGTGCAGCACCGTCACTTTTCCCCAACACGAAAAACGAGAAGGTTGTGATTTTTTTTTTTTTTTGCTAAAGTTGCTGGTTCGAGGGCAACGTTGCTTTTGGTAATTTAACAACATGTTACACTATTTTCAACAAACATAGAGGCCAACTCTTGGAAAAATTGCCAAAATATGTCTGAAAAAATGAATCTCCAGTTGCCTTTGAGGCTGATCATCGTAATTTAACTCTTTGAAACCTGGATTGACACCTTTTTTTGTGCTGTGTTCAGACGCCTTTCACAAGTTCAAACTTCTGAAAAAAATACAAATAGCAACAGTACACCCCGCCCCTCCCAAAAAAAGAAAAAAAGACTTTTAAAAAAGCTAGGAAAACATATGTCCATAAAACTATATTAACCGTTATCATGGTAACATATTTAACTTTATGTTACAGAATTATGAGAATTTTAGGCTTTTTTTCCAGGTCATTGCATTGTTTTTTTTCTCCCTAATTTTCAGGAAATTTTCTTGTGCTTTTTCTAAATTATCTTGCTAATTTTTGGGTGTGAAGTTGCGCTTTGTCTTCTTTCCATTTTTAAAAAAAAAGAAAACCAGCACATTCGCTCAGGTTTTAAAGGGTTAAAGGTGTTTAAAAGTTGCCTCTTGCGTTGCCATTTTTTTTCAGCCGTTGCAACAAAACGCTGCTCTTGTATCCTTCAAATGCAACGTCGGTGTGTTATTGAAGCAGTAGAAAATTATAAATATGAGTTGTTACACCACTTTAATATTTTGGAATCATTAAAGGATTTATGCCAAAACTTCCAGGAAGGTTTAAACTTGCACAAAAAAATAGCAAAAATTAAATAAATAAAGACCAGATAAAACAGGAATATCTCTCGGTGACTGAGCCGGCTTCAATGAACAAACTTAAAATTAAACTTAAAATCAAAACAGCTAAAAATCAAAACTTCCCGGCTTCAGACCTGCTGCCAGTGTATCGTACCTGTATGTCCTTTTTTGTTGTTTTTTTTGCGTTGGATCATTTTGGTAGTTAATATATTCCTGTTAGGTGATTTGTTGTGTTTTCTTTTGGCTTTGCTTCTGTTTTCGGAGAGGTGGACTTTAAGATATTTGTACAAATAATTTGCCATCGGTTTAAAAACAAGTTGCCAATGTTTAAATATCTGTTACAAAAAAATCTCTCCTTCTGCCTCTGAATCTCATGGACTCTGATTTCTGCTTCGCCAAAATTAAAAATGCACACTACAAGAGATATTAATCTAAACTCATTTATTTCAGCGTTGACGCCTAAAATCGTCGTTTTCTTACTCAAAGTGGAGAAATCATCTCATACTTGATGCTTTTTGCAGACGATGGTCACTTTGCACAAGAAAAATACAGTTTTAGATGCTGATTTAAATGATTTCTTAAGATGGAACTTTTTTGGAGTGAAGCGGTCGCCTGTTTAAAGCTGCAATCAGATAGAAAAAGCTTGATGTACTTTTGTTTTTTGGGTGCCAATGGGAAGCGCAGCGCATGGCGAGCGTGCTCAGAGCGAGCCGCTCTGCAGAGGCTGGAGGACAGTAGAGTACTTATAGCTTTATTTAGGTCCGGGGCCTAGCTGATGTAGATTATCAAAAGGGATCAGATTTGGAAGATCACGGTGAATTAATTAAAAAACTTTTTTTTGTTTTGGTTTTGTTGTATATGTTTGGATATCAATAAAGCATTCCTTTAAATGAAGACGTGTTTGGTTGAAATCTGTCCTTAAAGCTACAGCCTAAAACTCAAATTGGTCGATGACTAAATGTTTATTATCCGATACTACTGTCTCAGAGAAAGCCGAGTTATTACGTGTTCAGGTTTTTCGTCTGTCCCATTCTCTTGAACTCAATATAATATAATTTCTTTAACCTGCAGGGACTATTTGGTGCATTTTAGCCGCTTTTCATTTCATTATTCGATAATTTTGGCTGTGTTCATGCATATGGGATACATTTTTTGCAAGATAGTGTATTTCAGTTTAATTTTGGAATTTCCAGCTCAGCTTCCACAATAAATCTAAAATACACTGTGGAAACAAAATTGTTACATTTATATGGTTAAGTGCAAAATGCTCCATTGAAACCCATTCAAACTGCAGCCTTTGATCCTACAGCCATTAAAAGCTTAAAAACATGCATTGTAGTATTTCGTGGTGTTATTCTGAGCTTTTGCCTTACAATTTGTAATGTTTTACTATTTTCCACGTGATGACAGTACAAAAACCATCCTATTTCTACTAGGTGCACTGTCAAAATCAGTGATGCTGCAAATCATTGACATATCCTAGGCTGTGATCATCAAAAAAAAAAATTGCATGTAGCATACTGAAAATAATTAATCTTTTGTGTTGTTTTTTTTTTTTGTTGTTAATCTAAAAACATAGTGGCATCATTACAAAAACCTGGAATTTAAAGGGATAAAATTTGGAAAAATTATAAATATTTGATTTTTATGATTAGGACTGATGTTGGTTAAAAAAATTAACTCAAAGAAAGTAGAAATTCATATTAATGTAAAAAAAAAAAAAAAGTTTAAAGCTGACAATGTTTCTGTGGACAGGATCACATGAGTTGGTCATAATGGTTGGCATTTTATTTTGTTTTTTGTTTATTTTATTTTCCTGGTTGGCCTACAAAAATACGTCATCCCTTCGCCACTCTATTGGGTGTAACGCGGCGTTCACGGACGGAGGCGGCGTCACATTATTCCCAGCAACATATGACTGTTGACCCTGTGAACTTCGCGAAAACAGGAGTTCCCTGACCGGGAATCGAACCCGGGCCGCGGCGGTGAGAGCGCCGAATCCTAACCACTAGACCACCAGGGATGCTGAAGAGCAGATTTTCAGATATGAAAATGATTGTGTGCAAGAGAGAAAAAAAAATTTTTTTTTTTTTTGTTTGATTTGCTGCTGAAATGTGTTTCAGGGTAAGACCCGCCCTACTCTCTCTCTGATTGGCTCGCGCTGCTGCCTTCTTTGGTTTGATTGATCAGGAGACTCATTAAATATTAAGATGTTGACATGCGCGTAAATTTAGTGAATTTTTTGAGCATCTTCTGCCCTTTAAAATGCTCGTAAAACCTCAGGGACGGTTTGGCCCATTTTACATGGACATGTCCCACCCTGTGATAACAATTTAAATAAAAAAAAAATCAAATAATGAAAGCCTACTTGGTATGTAATATAGTGATAATAATAATTTTTGGTGTTTTTGGAATCGCCTGAAACACACAAGCACAAAAACCTTTTTGCTATAAACGAGGTTTTGAGGGTAAATTGAAATCTGCCTATTCTATTAGTCTACCATTAACAACATGACTTAGAAATATGATCACGGTCCAGAGAAAGTTAATGAATACTGAGTAAAACAAAAAATAAATATCGTCAGTCATAACATCTTGTTTGGCTTTGATACATGAACGAGGTGTTTTATTTGTGGTTATGGTCTGTAAGGTGGGTCAGAAATCAATATAGTATATTGATTAAACCAATTTTTTTGTTTTTCTTTCCCTTTTCATCCAAAAACAAGTGTCATCACAACAAAAACATCTTAAAAAGAATACACTCAATGAAAGTAGAAAATGATAATGTAAAATAAATTTTACAAGCTTAATTTTGAAAAATGCATTTTGTGCGTAGAACAATACAAATGTGTGTAATATCAAAACTAAGCGTTAAAGACGACAAATACAAATCAATAAACAGCTATTTTAATATAAGTGCGAGCCAATCAGAGGCAGAGTGAAGCAGAGAGGGGCGGGTCATGTTTTGCTATTTTTTTTTTCTTTTTTACTTTTTATTGACAATTTTCACTTTTTCAAACGGTAAATTCAGTTTGTGTATAAGGTAGCAAGTGATGACCAAAACTGATAAAACCTAAAATAATGACACAAATTAGTACAAATGATTAATTCTGTCACAGCGATGCAATCGACCACAAAAAATAACATAATCGCCCCTAAAACTAAATAAACAAACATAACACAAAATTTGCTTCCTGCACAAGATATCGCGAGATTCGATTAGATCATTTTTTAAATAAAGTTTTCATGTTGTCGTGGCCGAGTGGTTAAGGCGATGGACTAGAAATCCATTGGGGTCTCCCCGCGCAGGTTCGAATCCTGCCGACAACGAAGTTACGTTTTGACTTTATCTTATTCAGTTAATGTAAAATCAGAAAGATTAGGGATTATTGTATAGACTGCTCAAGATATCTGCAATAAAAAAGACAATTTCACGACCTCAATGGTTAAAATAGCTTCACTTTAAGTTTTAAAATCTCCTGTCGAGGAATAATGATGCGTAACAACAGAACATGCATAACAATGAAGAAAAGTTTTAACATAAACGCCTTTCTATCTGCACACAGATATTTATAGAAAACATCTGTATACGTGTTTGCACCGTTTTTTAAATCTATTACAGTTTTATTTAAATGTGTTTCTGCGTTTAACTGTTGGACGATGACACTGTTGCAATTCGCCTATAAAACCACAGGAGGGGGCTCTTTGTTCAGCGCTCAGTGTTCAGGTTGGGAGGTTTTGGTAAAACATGTAGAGACAAGTCTGTTTAATGTAAAGAGCACAGCTTCACATTAGATGAATAAGAACAGAGGCATGTTGAATAAAAACACATCAAAAAGTAGGAGAATAAAAGATTAATATAACATAGAATATCTTGATAAAATCAAAACACCATTGCACAAACACCAAATACAACAAAAAACTTAAAAAGCAGCGTGGGCAGGCATGTCATCATAATGTTAAAAGAAAAGAGATGAGTTTTAAAGTTTTAAAATATGGTTAATAAAACGGAGGTCTGAATCAGATCAAGAAACCTGTCTCATACTATCGAAGTATGTGCGTGTGTGTGTGTGTGTGCGCGCACATGCTTTTGTATGGCCCTTGGACACATCAGGAAAAAACAAAACAATAACCTAATCTGATTTTAAACTACTGATATTTCATCAAAATCACTTAATTTTCTCATCTCAGCAAGCACAAAAAACAATCTTGTTTTTTTATTAATTAATTTTATAATTATTATTATTATTATTTTTACAAATCCATGATTTTGTCTCAAATTTTCACTTCTAAGGGTCATGCATTTTCCGCCAGTCACTTAATTAAAAATAACTGTAGCTTCGGGGAGGGTAGAGATAGAAAAAGAAGAGGAAGTCACCAGCAGCTACCCTCCCTCCTCTAAACTAAAAAACAGTCCCTTAAACATTTGCATCAGTAAAATGCAACATAAACACGAAAACAGCAGCAATATTAATTAAAAAACACTACATATGAATGTGAAACAGTGACATTTTTATTTATTTGATTTTGTTTCTCCCTCTTTAGGCTCGTGTCTTGATAAAACTTGCTGCAGCGCTGACTTTAATAATAAAGTTCACCGTGACACCGGCGCGGATCTCACGCCCCGCCCCCTCGCTGCATACGTCACCACCTCTCTGCGTATATAAGCTCGCGCAGCCCCGGCAGACCTCAGAAGAAGCGGCGCTGATCTCCTCTCGGACGTTGGAGGGTTACATTTACCCAAAAATTATTTTCAAATGGGCCCCGTTGCCTAGCGTTTACTCCCCCAGCCTCGCCGACTGAGTTGAATTGGGTGCTACTGAACATCGAGCACGTCTGGCTCCCCAAAAAGGTGAGGGTTTCCCCCGCGTGCCGTGTGTTAAGATGGTGGTAACTGTTTTTTAACGGAGGGTGGGGGGCTAACGATGCTAAGCTAGTTAGCTTAACGGCAGCTGCTGTAGAGTCTTTGTTTTGGTTTGTTAAAAAGCGCATTAAACGCATGTATGTCGTGTTTTCTCGTTATATTCACGAGTGTTAACTGATATCACGGTGTCCATACACACACGATAACTGACATATTTAATGTCAACAAACGGGTTTTTGTCTTTGTTAGAAAAAGACTAAATGTCCGTTACAAGAGGAAGTTAAAAAAACAAATCCTCATCCCTGTTCCCATTTAAACAACCTTTAATTACCACCAAAAAGCTGTTTTTAAATTTAGATTTTGTCGCAGTGTTTGTCATATAGCAGATAAAAATGTCGGTTTGGTGCAGTGTGTCTAATGTAAACAAGACCCCGCATGACGTCATTACAGGGAGGACGTCAAAGTATTGTAATATTACCAAAAAAACAGCAACAAAAACCACCATGACTCTCTGTGGTTTCATAGATTATTCATATTTTGGCAGCGAGACTATATTCATTCATACATTTGTTTTTCTGTTTAAATCCCTGAGGCTGTTTTTCTTTGCAGCGCCTAACAGCTGGAGTCCACCATGTTTTTCTTAAATTTTCGGTAACATTTTCTGACATTTAATCTGCGTTGAAAGGATAAATTGATCTTTTAACTAATCACCATAATCCTGATTAAAAATCAATAGTGTTAATTTGTTCATCAAGAAACATAAACAAAGGAAACCGTTAAAAGCGATGATACACTGATTATGAAAACAATCATAGTTTACAGATATAACAATGTTTATAACAAGGTTTATATTTTACATGAATGATTAATTGTAGTCCCATTAGGCTACAAGCAGAAGATGTATACAAATATTAAAATAAGAACAGAGCACTTAAATAAAACATATACAGTTATTTATATGTAAATGCTTATGCAAAGGTAGAGAGGATTAGATTAGTCAGCTATCTGATTCATAGTACATTATATTTTATTAGACGTGAATCAACTAGGTGATTATTGATTAACTGTTTTTTGTTTTTCATTTAAAAAGCCAAAATTTCTGTGTTTTCAAGTAAACTGTATCTTTAGATTTTTTTGACTATTGGTTGGACAAAAAAACCCCATTTGAACTGTCGGTGGACATTTTTCATAATTATTTAATCAATTTGAAGAACTAATTAAAACATGAATCAATAATAGTACAACATTAAGTTGTAGGCTTGATTTCAATAAATGGTTAATTATACATATCATTACACAAAGGTGTTTTCAAAAATCAGTATATTAATACATTTCAATCCTATATAATCACATCAGTTTTAATATAATGATCATTTTCCACAGTGTCGATGCACTGGCACTCGTTTTTTTTGCTCTCTCTTATTGTTAAACTTAATTACAGTCATGTTGCAATTCAGCTATTAGCCAAGATCTGCTAATGTCTTTATTTTTATGCTGTAACCTTAATATGTTTAAAATGATGATATTTTATCATGTCAGATGTAGAATTCGCAGTATAACATAATACCTAGTTGAAGCCCTCATCGGTCCATGCCAGAAACTGTGATGATTCTCTCATCACAGTTTCTGGCCTGGACCGGTTTGTGTCACTTATGTGGAACAAAATATTTAAAAAAGTCTCCGGTCTTATGCTGAGTAATATGTTCCTGCCTGTGCTTACTCATGCTGTTTTTTTCTGTCTGTAGGTTTCCATCAAGCACAGCGTACAGTGACCAACTACAGTAGGATGGCAGCTATTCCAGCAGGCGGATCTCTCGTGGCGACCACTGACTACTACCGAAGTGAGTCCGTCTCCTTCTGTGTTCCTTTATCTCGCCAGACCGACTCCTCCGTCCTGTCTGGTGACTTTGTATTACTCTGCCTTTGAATTTCCTTGATATTGTCACTAGATAAAACCCCCTGAAGTGCTTAAATGAGTCACCATGTGTTTCTTTGAATGAAAAATGATTTGCATGTGTGGTTTATGCTTTTCAGAGTGAAAGAATTTGAGCCCACAAGTGATAGATTTTCCCTGAAACTACAGGAGTTTCTCACCGTTTAGAGGTTTTGAGCAGTCCTGCGTCAGGACAGGCCAGATTCCAGCCAGACTTGTTTTTAGTGGAGCCGCCTGAGGGGGAAATAACAATTGGTTTTATCCAAACAACACTCTTCTTCTGCTCTTATTTTGCTTCTGTAACCGGAAAAACTTCACGCTAGAGTCTAAAATCTAAAGTCATAAGAGTTCTTCGACTTCATGAATATGTCATGGATTCGTTCTCCGTGGGTTTCCCAGAGTGCCAAAATAGACGTGTAACCCGTCTCAGTGAATCAAATCAGAAGTGTGCATTAAAGCTCCAGAGGTACCCGTCAGGCTGTCGTTATGTAAGAGGCTAAAAATGGATTTTAATTTCCTGTATCCCTCTGAACACCCCCCCCCCCTCTCATTTTAAAAGGATAATAATAAATAATAATTGTAATCTTTATTTGTACAGCCCCTTTCATACATACAATTTAAGTCAAAGTGCTTTAAATGAAAAAAGTGCTAAAAATTAAAACCTAACAATAAACCGAAAAAAAGATACATTAAACATATTTATAAGTTAAAAAATAAATCCATTATTAAGAACATGAATACCATAACTTTGAAGTTGCAAACAGGCCAGAGGCAGTAAAGACATTAAACAACAAAAGTCAAAAAAGTGGAAGTGCAAGTGTAAAACACGTAGAAATAACAACCATAATATGCGATAAAAATAAATAGAAGGAAGAAAGAAAATGAAACGGGTCGATCTCCTGCTTGATGAAGGCATTAATACTTCAGGTGTAATCTTGCCACATAAACTGGGATCCCTCCACCTGTCACATTTAATCTTTTCAGATTTATGGATTAAACCGACCCCGTCCTCTTCGGCTGATTTTCTGCTCTTTCTCTCCTGCAGGGCGCATCGGCTCTACGTCCAGTAGCAGCTCTTGTGGCAGTTCGGAGTACAGCGGAGAGGTCATCCCTCACCATCCAGGTGTGTTTTCACGTCCACAAAACAAAAAAACATTTCTTGAGATCTTTTTTTGTCTCACTTAAATGTTTGTCAGCATGGAAAAGCCTCTAAAAAGACCTTCGACCATCGTAGAAACTCGTCTCAATCCTTTGAAATTGTGTGTGTCAATTATGTTTGTGGTCATTACTGGATGGAGTAGGCAGTAAGTTTTTATTAAACCCCCCCAAAAAACAAGGAATTGACCCGGAAAAATCTGCTTAAAATTACAATTCTGTAAAAATAATTGAAAATATATAATTCTGATGTTATAAATGTTTTTCTTTGGACATTTTCCAGATCTTTTTAAAAGAAACATTCAATTTCTTTTTAATTTGCGGGACATTTCTTGCACAGTTGCTCATTGCCTTTCCCCATACGTTGAAATAAATCAAACCAGTTTGCCCAGCGTTAAAAGATTTAGATACAAGGTCGTATCATCCTGGGTTATTATTGGCTAAACATTGTGTCCCCAAATTAACTGACTGCTGATCAGTTTAGAAACGACGCTCACGGGTTCTCCTTGGAGAAAGAAAAACGAGTGACTCATCTAAGAACTGGCTGTGATTTCGAAGAGAACAGTCTGCTCCGCTGGAGAGAAAAAAACAACGACCACAAGCGTGTGTGTCTTTACCAGATCCAGATGTTTCTGTCTGTCAGAGGATCTCTGCCACAGCCTGTGTGCAGATTATGTAACAACACGAGAATATTGTGACATTGTTCAGTCGACATCACGCTGCTGCGCTCTGATCTGGTGAAATCGAGGGCAGAGCTTCACTTTCAGTAACCTCGTGGTTGCTGTGGTTGACTCAGTTGTTGCCTCAGTCACTACGGTTGAGTCATCTGAAAATCACCCTCGTCCATGTCTGATCTCGTTTCGGTCGAAGTTTTTTTGGGTATTTTCACTCTCCTGTCAGGATTAGCAGCTGTTGTTCAGTCGTGCAGCTAGGATTCAGATGTCGGTATTAACACGAAAAACCACCTCGGCTTTGGCACACGTGTGTCGTGAACAGCAACACGACCCTCAGCACCAGTTAATATCCGCTGACTTCACCAGTAATCCCAGATCAGCGTCGCGGCGCGGCTTTATGCGAAAACCATCTGGTGACAGCAGATAAGTGCTGGCTCAGGGTTTGTGTCGGCCGGCCCGCTGTACCGCCTGGTCAGCTCAAATTTTCACACCAACACCACACTAAATATGAAAGTAGGTGAAAGGGTAAATATGGCTGTGTGTGTGTGTGTGTGTGTGTGTGTGTGTGTGTGTGTGTGTGTGTTAGTGTGTGTGTAGACAGTGCAGCACAACAACGGCATTTAATACTGGTTATATTTATCACTTTTTTAAGTTAAAATTTAATAAAAAAAATATTACAAAAAAAACCAAAACAAAACTTATAGCATCCAGCCTGAACCACAATGTTTATTTAGGGTTCCCTCGACTAAAAAAAAAAAAAAAAAAATAAAAAAAAAAAAAAAAAAAATAAAAAAAAAAAAAAAAAAAAAAAAAAAAAAAAAAAAAAAAAAAAAAAAAAAAAAAAAAAAAAAAAAAAAAAAAAAAAAAAAAAAAAAAAAAAAAAAAAAAAAAAAAAAAAAAAAAAAAACAAAAAAAAAAAACTAAAAAAAAAAAAAAAAACCCCAAAGTCATAAAAAAAAAAAATGAAATAAAAAAAAAAAACCCCCCGTTACAATCATGAAAATTATTTCCGATCGTGGAAATGTCGTGAAAATACGTTGTACGTTTGGAATCATGAGATTTCTCTGATTGTAATTTAACAAAACTGCGTGTTGTGAAACTAACTGCCAGTTATCCACGCTGACGTCGTAATCTTGTTACACTCTAGTGAAACATTTTTTATTAGGTTGTTAACAGTATTCAGTTGATCAGAGGGTTCTAAATGTTTGTGTTATAACCAATAGATTACTTGGTTTTTATATTTTGAATTAGATTTTTAATTCAATTAAAAAATGTTGGAAAGTAGTTCACATTGCAGACTATCAAAAACTCGTGAGGAGATGATCAGTGATGCTGAGATATATGCGTATAGATACAATATATATTAGCTTCTAGGTCACGGACCAGTCTCAAAAAGTGCTGCCAGTTTATATATATTTTATATAAAATATTATATATATATATACACACTGTACATACATCCTGAACTGGCACCACTTTGAGGCTGGTTTTGACCTAGAAGCTAATTTTGGCACACAGCAGTTGTACTGTATGTAAATGCAGCTGTTAACATGTTAACAGATGGTGCCCGCCGGTGTCAAACTCAGTTTGACAAGCATCCAAACACGAGTCCTGAGGGGGGGGAAACCTGAGTCATGTTCTCCGTCAGGTGTAGCTGACGAAACACACACTCCACTCTTAAACCTCTTGAACACACACACTTAAACTGCTGTCACTGTCGTGTTCGGCCTGCGTCTCGACTTCAGTGACTCTCTGGTGGTTTTTTTAGCCATTATGAAGAGCAAAAGGAGCTTTAACTGAAACACGCTCTCCTGGAGTTTTTTAATGCTTAATTAATACACAATGTTTTTAAGTAAATAGTCAGTAGTAAATAGAGTATAGTGGTTATTGTTGGGCTGCTGTATAAACATGTGTCTTTACTCTCTGCCTCCACAGGACTCCCCAAAACAGGATCTGGCATTGGTGGTCCAGTTTCTTCTTTGGGATAGCAGCCAGGGATGACCCCTCTGACTGAGGAGGCACAGCAAAAGTAAGTACATGTACACACACCACACACACACACAACACACACACACCACACACACACACACACACAAAACACACACACACAGCTGGACTCACCCCTAATAACTGACAGTGTATCTTAAATATTTTAAGTCCTGGCCATAATCCTTTCAGTGTGTTTAAATGCTCAGTTGCTGCTCTCAACTTAAGCAATATTTCTAAGGCTATATCACGATACACGATATAGATCATGGTATTTTTAAATCCTTTAAACTATCGTTAAATAGCTGCAATCTGAGCTCTGCAGATACAAACACACACATTTATTCTCCGTAAGCTGGAAACAAACTAAACATCGCTCTCCAGTTTATATGTTAATAGGATGCATTTGCATTATGCAAAATGTACCGTAAACAGTCACGGTTTGGGTGCTCTGCAAAAGCCCATAGTTTGGAAAAAAAAAAAAATCCCAATTTGCTCAGGGTTCAGAGGTTTAAAATATTTGTGAAAAAGGTGTCTAAAACAGCTCTATAAAGTGTTGCTCCAGGTTTCAAAGGGTTTTTACGGCACTGATTCATGGTGCAGACACAAAGATCTGTCCTGGTTTTCCTGTTTGATGTGTCGACAGGCTGTGACCTGCCCCTGTGTTTTTAATCCTGGCCATAATCCTTTCAGTGTCTTAAATGCTCAGTTGCTGCTCTCCAACTTAAGCAATATTTCTAAGGCTATATCACGATACACAATATACAATTTGTCTCTCAGGGCGGGGGTCCCAGGTGCAGTGACGAACGGTCAGATCACCTGCGTTGCCAGGGAGATGGTGATGCAACGCCAGGTGAGCGAGAGCAGCGAAGCAGGAAGCCCCACCTCCTCCTGATCCCGCAGCCTCACTCTGATCCACGCCGCACCTCTGGGGGGGAAATCACAAACCAACGACCAACGCTAGGTGACGGGAGGGTGTCCCGTTTACAACCTTTAGTTTTTTTTTTTATTCATCGTAGTTAAAGGCTGCCTTACTTGTTTCTGTAACCTTGTGTTTTTTTATTGACTACCATGTAAGAAAAAGAAAAGAATTTAAAAACAAAAAAAATAAGAAGATGCAACTGATAAGCTCCTTTGTGTTTTTTTTTAACATTTGTACTGTGTTTGTAATACTGTGTTTCATAGACACTGTGGTGCATACACATCCACATGCCTTTGTTAAACATTTTTTCACTTTTGTCACCTTGTGATTGCAAATGCAATAAAGTAGACTCTTGCAGCCTAATGTTTGGTTTTGGGTCTTTTGTTAGTCTCACATTTAAGGCAGAAACGTGCCCTCAGAATACGATTAACAAAAAGTAAAAAATATTTTTTTGAAGTAACACGACAGAAGTTTAGTCCCAGAACACATGCTGCTTAAATTAGTGCTTTTAAGAACATTTTCTGTTAATAATTTATGAAAATAAGTGGTGTGTCAGTAGTTGTTGGTTGAAATATAAGGACGGTCAGTGTTTGCCAGGGAGTGGTTGACTGGTTTTGTACAGGGCTATTCTGGGAGCAAAGTAAACAGTGGAAAAGCAGCACTTCACATCCTCTAACTGCTGCTGCTGGACCCAGAGTCTGAGGTTATGTAACTGTTTGCTCAGCAGCCAAACACCCACTACATCTGGAACCAGTGCAGCAGCCTATACGAACAATAAAACCATTCCTCAGAAAAACGTGGCTCAGCTGCGACCTCAGACTTTTTCCCCTGAATTTAACTTTTAACCAGATTTAAACGGATTCAACTTTTAACTTTTTCTTCCAAAATAAACACTTTTTGTACATTTATCACTCTTTGAAGAGTAAACATTGGCACTAAATGTGCTTTCAAAATCATTAAATAAATAATTGCCAGCTTTTGATGTTAAAGGTTTGGCTAACTCTGAAGAGTGGACCGTCTAAAAGTAAAAACCTGAAATCACGCAGGCTTGTGTTTGAAACTGTTAAATTACGTTTGACCTACATTGGAAAAGTGAGCACTGACTCCACTGTGCACTAAATTCTTTCCGTCTTTATGATACACACAGTTGTGCAAATAAATAAAAATAAAAAATGAAATAATTTAAGTTATTAACCCTTTAACTCCTGGACTGTCATCAGTTTTCTTGTCCTGTGTTCAGAGACCTTTTAGAAGTGTTAAAACCTCTGAAACCTGAAAAATTATTGGTTTCTTTTTAAAAACATTTCTTTAAAAAAAGGCAAAGTAAAAACTTGACATGAGGTGCCTATCAAACTGCAAGAAATTAGGAAAAAAATATTATTAGAAAAAAATGAGGGGAGATTTTCAGAAAATATAATATTATTTACATATTTAAAATCATGCCACATTATTTTGTATTTTATCTTATTTTATTATTTTTGTGCCTATTGTCAGGTAATTTTCCTTTTTCTTTTTTTAATTTTTAAAAATTTTTTTTTTTTTTTTTACAATTTTGTGCTAATTTTGAGTAATTAATCATAAAGTTGCTCGTTGCCTGCTTGCAATCGTTCTCAAAACCCCCTCCAAAAAACAGCCATTTGCTTAGGCTTTAAAGCATTAAAAAAAATGTAGTAAAGTAAAAAGTACAGTATTTGCCATTGATGCGTGGTGGTGTATAAGTATTTGTAGCAGAAAGTGAAAATACTTAAGCTAAGCTCAAGTACTTAAAGTAAATACTTAAGTTTAGTTCAAGTACTCAAAATAAGTACTTAAGTACAGTGGGCTGCTTGTAGCGGGGTTACTTCCCGCCCTGCTCCGCCCGCCCCGGTGCATAAATCAAACACACCTCTTGAAATGAGGCGGGATATTTAAACGCTTCGGATCTCCGCCCCTCGTCATTTGTTTGTTTGCTCAGTTATCGGTTATCGCGCTCAGAAGCTCTAAACACATTTTAACCACAATTACCGCACATTTCGTGTCACAAGCAAACTAATAAACCTTCACACAGTTGGGCTACATTGCTTTATGTAGGTTTTATTTTATTTCACGGAGAGATATTTATATTAGTGTCTTTTTTAGCTGCTACTACTTAAAGTTAGCTAACGGGCTAATGCTAATGCTAATGCTAATCCGTTAACCGGCGGCTGCGGGAGCTGGAAGTCGGAGTTTCCGGTGCTGCCGTTGGAGATCACCGGATGTTTCCAGAGGTCCAGATTACCTGAAGATACGTCACTAAGGTAGGAGCTGTTTGTGCTGCTGTTTGTTGATGTTTTGTTGATGTTTTTGTGTGTGCTAGCTTCTGTGCTGCTGAGCTAATGGCTGCCTTCAGTTTGTGGTTGGTTTGTCTTGTGGCCTCTGCAGGGTTAAATAAGGACTACCTGCATTAATGCTTTGGCACCAATTGAATCATTTCCATTTTGGCATTTGGCTTCAGCTTTCATTGTTTCAGGCTGTTGATTTAGTGGAGAAATGTGAATATTTATGTTTGAGTATCAGGATTGTTAAGCTCGATGTTAATTTATGGGATATTTTCCATCTGGTGGCTGCCGTGTTGCTTTTTGGTTGTACTCGCTTTTTCTGTGTTGCCACAGGTGTAGCCCACCCTGTCTGTAGGTTAATGTAAACTGCTGTACGTTTCTGAGTCATATTGTTGGAAGTTTATGTGTTTGTATTATATTTTTACATTTGCTGCGAAACAAGTTGCTCTATCGGGCAAATAGTAAAATTGAATTTAATATAATTTTCGGCTTTGTGGCAAACTCAATAGTAAACCAGGATACTTTTGTTAGACAGCTGAAATGTGGGACACTGAGGTCAATAATATCAACATCATGTGCAATATTGCTTTTGAATATATGTGCAATACCACTTGTTCTACGTTGTGCAGATACTCTCAATATCATATGTAATATGGCTTTTTTATGGGCTTTTTGATATGCTGATGTTCTTTCTGCTCTTATTTTACGACATTTATCTTACCTTATAATTACTCCCATTGTTTAGGAACTTGTGTCAGCCCCTCTTGTATCTTATCTTATCGTTTTTCAACATACTTCTAGACTTACTACTTCTACTACTACTACTTCTTACTACGTCTACTACTACTTCATAGATACAGTAGGGCCTAAATGTCAAATGACAAATACCTTGATATCAATAGTGTGACAATATTATAAGGTTGACTATTGGTGATTTCCCATAATGTTAATACAACAGGATTTTTGATAATTAATGATCAGTCCTGTGAATATAATGAGTAAGTCAGTAAAGGCAAATAGAGCAGCACAAACAGTCTGGTAAGGTCAGAAACTGTAATGCAGCCTCTCAAACCAGGAAAACACGACACACAATATTATTTATCCAAAATCCAATCTGGCCAGATAATCATGATTTTAATATAATAACGATTTATTGTCCAGTACTAATTCCACCCTGTGTGATCTAGCTTACTGAAATACATATGCAGCTTTTTTTTAATGATGCATGGCCTCTCGCTTAATTTTTAGGTCATTCTTGTCACGCTAGTTTGTCATATATCATATATCAAATAGCTGACTGCTGCTCTTTTTTTAGCCGAATATGCTGCTTAACAGCATTCAGACTAACATGACTCACCTCTTTGGCAGAGCTGACTGTGATTAAACTGTATAAGTCTGATCTTGTTTTTAATTATACATACTCTTGCTGCAATGCTGTAAAAAATGAAGTTTTATTAACAATTCTACTTGTAATTTCTTAAGCATATGTGCTTTATTGTTTCATTCAGCTCTTTCAGCTCCTGTGTTCAGTGAGATAAAATGACTGTTTTCATTAATGGAGTCTGGTGGCGTTGAAGAAAGCAATGTACGGCGTTGGCAAGAGCTGTCTGTGGTGCATATACCCAAATATAGGTGTACACTAAAAGTGTATTAATGTTGTTGTTGTCTAAAAGGCATTTTGCTGCTGTCTCTGTCCTCAGCAGTTATCTTCTGCATCAGTGCTCCTAACTTCTTCTCCAAACTGGGAGCAAGCTGTCAGCCGTCTGCTGTTTTACACTCGGTGCTAGGAGTAGGTTGCGCCTCCGTGCACACTGACGTGGTGATGACGATGCAGAAAGCAAACATAAATTAACTTCTGCCGCCCCCAAAAACTACATTTCCACAAACCCCCTTTTATCTTCTGGCTCAGTTCTCCTGACATGCAGGGAAAAATCTCTCTGCTGACTGTAGTGCAGCGCAAATCCTGACGCACGGATTTTCCTATTTGACTGTAAAATGGGTTTGTATAAGCGCCACTGTCCCCATTCACCCCCTCAGTCTCTGTGTGTCTCTATGAAACAGAGGAAAGACAAACAATGCTGCAAAGTGGCCTCTCTACATGACCATGTTGAAAGGTTCAAAAGAGGATTTGTTCTGCGGCCGCTCGTCCTCCTACGCTGCAGTTTTTCCAGGTCACCGGGTGCTCAGAGGGTCATCGAAAAGTGGGAGTGAAGGAGTCGATTTTTCTCCTCTCCGTCTGGGTCTCAGTCACTTGTTACGTGACTCTCCTCCCTCTGTGTCCCAACATCTTTTCGTGTTTTGTTTCCCTTGTTGTAGTGTCGGCCAATAAAGTTGAAATCAGCAGTATAATGTTACGTAATAATAATAATAATAATAACGTTTAAATGTTTGCTGAGTAGCAGGAGGCACCTTGTACGGTGGCCTCGGCCATCAGTGAATAAATGAGTGAATTTGACATAATTCTGCAGGTTTATTCAGGACGTCAGAGCTGAGCAGCTAACTTTATTCTTCCGTATTAACCCTTTGAAGCCTGGATCGACGTGACTTTTTTGTGCTGCGTTCAGATCCCTTTAAACCCAGAGCAAATTGGTTTGCTCTCTTTTGAAAACTTGGCAAATTGTAAGAAATCAGTAGTTAAAATTTTAAATAAGTAGGGAAAAACATCAAAAAATATCTAAGTTATACTTAAAATATTTTATTATTATTTTTAAGCACTTTTCCCTGGGTAATTCTCCTTTTTGTTTTTGGGTTTTGTTTTTATTTTTTATTCTTTGTATTTTTTTTCTGTTCATTTTTAGGTATATTTCTTGTACTTTTCACCTTTTTTTCGTGCAAATATTTGGGTAATTTCTTCCTAGGTTCCTCATTGCCTTCTTCCCATGTTTTAAATAAAGCCTCTTTTCTCAGGTTTCAAAGAGTTAAAAACAACAACACCAGCTATAAAAGCCAAATTTAAATACATTTCTGTGAATTACTGAATGGCTCAAAGCTTTGAAGCCTGACTCATTACATTGTCATTCAAATCAACATTTGAAGGCTGCACAGCTTCTTTTTTTCTTCAAAATTGATTTTAAAAATATAAATGTAATCATTTCCAAAATTCACGACATGCTAATGTGTTATTCTACAACTGATTTTCGGCATTCCAAAAACAAAAGCACCAAAAATTAAATTAAGAAAGTTGATGGTAATAAAGACTAACTTATTTGATTTGATGAATCAGTTTATTTAAATAGAGAATTATTTAATAGATTTATTTTAGGGTGATGATGTTATCCCAAATTCTGACAACAGACACCAAACTTCGATGAAAAGAACAAAAAAGCTCAAAAGAAGTTTCGAATGTAAAACAAAAAAGACATTTGGTCCTACTGCGAATTATAACGTACAGTATATTTTATTATCCTTAGTAACTGTACATTTAACTGGAGAAAGGAGTTTAAATGACTGGCTGCCAAAAAAATCGTACAAAACAAAACTTACGCACAGTTGTAGGACCAGCTTCCACATTTCATTTACATTTTTTTTCTATTTTAGCCACTTTGCTTCATGAAAAAGCGGCGAGTGGTTTAAACTGTGCCATGTCATTGCCAAAATCCTTCTTTTTGTTGATATTTGGCAACTTTTGACTCCACATGAGGCCTCTGATTTCAATAAATTGCAAATATACAAAGAACATGTTTCACTGTATCAACAGGATTCGATATCAACAGCGATAATTAAGTGTCTTTCTAGTTAAAAAGTTGTCCACTTCGTCTGTGTTTGTCCATTTGACTCAGGCTGTCAAATCCTGAGCTTCCAAGAATGCTTAGAAAAGGGGGAAGTTAAGGGATCCTGATTTCTTAACTTCCTTTCAGTCTTTGAACCGATGAGGTGCGCTTGTTTCCTTCTACTTGACGCCCCGGTCAGCAGAGCTGGTTGGTTTGGAGGGGGATAAGTGAGGAGAGGAAGAGGAGCCCAGGACAATATTGACCCATAATCCTTTGGTGTTGATGCCACCGGGGAATCCTGGGAAGAGAGGGAAACACAAAGTGTTAATTTTTTTAGTCTAAAGCCATATTTTGAATATCGTATAGTTAGAGAGGCCGGCTGTATAAGATGCATGAGCTTTTTGTCCAAAGTTTTTTAAAAGTATTTGCTTAATGTGCGAATGTGAAAAAGCATTAAATTCGATATTAAGTTTTTTTTCGAAGGCTGCGCAGCTCACCTTACACTGCAGTTCTCCCTTGCTCACTGGGAGCACTGGTCATTGCAAACTGGGAGGGAAGTATCATATCACCTTCTTTCTATTTTATCTTAAGTCACTCACTGTGATTTGATAATCACAGTTGTGCTGATATACAGTACAAAGGTACGACCTCAGGTGACAACATATTATGATTTGTTAGTTTATTGTGCCTCGCAGCACAAAAACACATTTCCTGCACGCTGCCTGCTGATCTGTGTAAGTTCGGTCTTCGTGTTATACACAGACCAGCTGCTTAGTATCATGAACGTTTATGTGTGTATTTCCAGTGAAATAAGAGAGTGTTAACAGTCGCCTTGGAGGCCTGTGTGATCAGACTGTATGTTGCTCCGGCGTGTGTCCGCTCACTGCCGTGATCTCTGTCATCTCGACTTCTGCATGAGACGGTTTGTGTATGACAGTGTCTGTGGTTTACCGAAACCCGTCCGGCTGCAGCTGCTTCCCTCCTGAGCTGCAGGATGACGGATTTTGCATTATGGAAAATTTTGCTCGGGTAGTTTTTTCATGATGATACCGGTCAGACTGGATTTCCTCTTTCCTCTTTAAACATGAATACAATCTAAATGTTAGATTATACCAACAGTTAATGCATGCCTAAATAACAGTTTAGAGCAGCTGTAAAGCAGAGTGATACATGAACTTAACTATTGTTTGAAACACATTGTAACATCTGATGTTGTTAACGGTCGAGTTTAGATTTAGGTAACAAAATATGGGGGAGTTATAGAAAATAGAAAAAATCAGCCTCAGAGGTTACCGTTACAAAATCCTGCTGCTATAAATGAACACCAAAGAGAGCACAAAATATATATCCACCCCCACCCCAGCTTTGTCTTTTTTTAGAAAGGAAACTTTCTATTTGTGGCCTCTTTTCTTGAAAGATTTACATCTTAATTTGGAAAGAATGAGCTTACAGACACAGACGTGTTGGTAAAGTCTTCCAGTGTTAAGAGTTCAAGTCCAAACTGTTCTGCACCGTGTCTGGAAAAACATTTGACCTGGTTTAAAAAGACCACTTTCCTCTGGCGCTTGCATTAAGAGTGCATGTGTGAACATGTGTGATTGACTGAATACTGACCTACTTTCAGAGTGGACGGTCGTGTCTTTGTATATATAGCATGAGTGCATGTGTATATAGACTTGCTTGTAGACCTACTTCCACACCAGAGACACAAAAGTATGGGTTGACTGATATTGTTTTTTAAGGGCTGATACTGATTATTAGTACTTAATGAGACCGATAACCAATATTTGGAACCGATATGCATTTACAATAAAAATGAAAATGTTTGTGTCAGAATTTAGAATTTAAAACATAAAAAAGTCCAACACAAAACTTTCTTTAAATGTCGTTAGTAAATGTTTAATCAAAACTGAGACTTTCATCACCATATAAAGCAAGTTCTCAGCAACTTTTTTATAAAGTCAAGTAAAAATTTAAATAAATAATGAATAAATGAAAATAGCTCCCGCAGGTTTTACAAAGTTAAAGTTCCTTCCATGCAGACATTTTGTTTGCATGTATTGCAGACTGGCTTTCCTGCTGCTGGTTGAGTGTAATATGCACACTTTTTCATTAATTAGTCAAATCTGCGATTATTAAAGTAAAACTAGAGGTTGACAGATTATCGGCCTGGCCAGTTATTAAGGCCCATATTTGGCATTTTACCAGTTATCCTTATCAGCATTTTATTTTAATGATCATTGGACTAGTTTTAGGAGAATTTACAAAAAAAAGTAAATTAATGTGAGTTTCAATCATCTTATTTCAGCACAGCTGCCCACCTAACATGCGTTTTGATGTTTGCAACAAAATAACTTGGTTAGGTTTACGAAAAATGATCATGTTTAATATAAGTTTAATATATAACAAAAACATTACATAACAGAGACTGTACAGAATTATGTATTGTTATGTTTGAAATACACAGATTTTCGTTTTCACATTTGACCACTGCGTGGATTGGTTTACACGGGGGATGACAACAATTAATCAACTGTTGATAAATCGGTTGATAAGAGATGAACGTGAAATTTAATGGATCAATGGATAGGCAATGCAATGCTGTAGGAGTATATATATTGCTTTGACTAAGGAAAAAACAAAATGAACAAAGTTTTTATGATTGCAGTCTTTAACATCACATTCATGTAATTTAGATTTAAGTGTTTTTTCCTTTTTTATGCTTTAGGCCCCTTGCGCTCAAGAGAAATCTTAATACCACAACAATATTTTAGGCAACAATGTCAAACTTTGTGCCAGCAGTTTTATAGAAATGTTGTTCCCAGTTAAGGTATGGAAGCGGTTGACTGGTCTGCTCAGAGCCGTGACCTCAATACCTTCAGGCTGAACTGGATCGCCGGCTGTAATTCAGGTCTTATCAGCCAACAGCAGCGGGCGACCGCAGTAAAGCTTTTGTATCTGAATGGCAGTAAATCCCTGCATTCAGCACTGTACTATATTTACAGTGTATGTATGTGGGTTTACCAGGAGGCGTGGTCATGGTGACCCAGAGGGTGATGTGTCTCTGTTTGTGTCTGACGGAGTCGTTCTGACAGCTGAACGCTGGTTTCATCTGCTCCGGACTGGGGGGCAAATCTAAGAGAGCGACAGAGACATGCACTCTTCAGAGGTGGTAGACTGTTAACTGACTTAAAGCTAAATTCACTGTGACACAGACACTAGACGACAATATGGGAAAGAAAGAAAAAGGAAGCATAATATGTAGTCGGGTCACTACAGACCACTAAATATTTGAAAAACTTTAAAAGCGACTTTATTTTTGCTATTTAGATTCTGCTCTGCTCCTCTTTAACTCTTTGAAACCAAAAGATGTCAGATGGATTACTGTCAGAAACACGGGAAGAAGGCATCAAGAAATGGCCCAGAAATTAGCAAAAAATGTTGAAAATTACCTAAAAATAAGGTAAAAAGAGGAAAAAAGAAAATGATGTGATGAAAAAGGTAAACAGAAAATTATAAGAAATTACATTTTCTGGACTTATAACCCCCTCTCTCTAGCCATCTAATTTATTTTTATTATAATTTTTTTAAAATTATTTTATTATAAATTTTAATGTAATTTGTGGGTAATCTCTTACAACATTTGAATTTCCACTGGGGATCAGTAAAGGTTTATTTTAACTTAGTAATCATTATTATAAAAAAAAAAACAACATTCATTAATTTATTATTTTTTAGTGTGGCTTTATTTATTTATATCCACGCTGCTAGTGACAAAATGTCCCTGTTAGAAACTAATCTTAACATAGGTGAACATCGGCAGAAGACTTCATCAAAGCGTGATGTTTTGACGTTTTTCTGTTGTTTTTCTCTTAAGGTGAGTTTCTACCTGCTTCAGTGTTCTTGGCACTCGTTCAAAAACATGCTCTTTTTCCCACAAAGTGAGCAGAAAGTAATAAAAGTCACGTGCAGCTCGACACAAAGCCAGACCTGAAGTCTGCGTATGTGCTGATTCAGTGTTTGCCTGTACAGTGTGTGTTTTTGGCATGTGTGTTTCGTGTTCATGTGGGGATGTTTGCATGTTTTAAAGCATGCGTGCTCATGGTTGTTCATGTGAGAAGGATCTTTTTTAGATTTCACTTGGGTTTTCTCAGTTAACCTCTTTTAGTTCCAGGCAAAGGCAAATTATTTATTATGTATTTATGTTGGTGCTGGAGTGAATTTGTGCCATTGATTGATATGCCAGTGAGTTACTTAATATTTTAATAAATTATTTGATCTCTAAAATGTGATAAATTAGTCAAAATATGCGCATTAAAATGTACATCCGGGCCAACAGTATGATGCCATCTTCAAATCACTTGTTTTGGCTCCCTGCATGTTTATAGGGCTTAGTTGATAAATAATTTTTTGAAATTTTAGTATAACTAATACAAAAAACTATATGACAATAAAAATTAATTAGCCAATTATTTATCCATTATTTGCTTAATTGTTTTGTTTATGAACTAAAAAAGAGATTCTGATGATAAGATTTTTAAATTATTTTTACCAACAAAAACGACAAACGAAAAGATTCCCATTTAAATGGGTAGAACAAGTTAATTGTGTCATTTTTATCTAAAATTAAAATTATGGTTGGAAAGCAATGGATTATTTTCTTTGTTCATTTTATGATAATTTTCTTGATAATTGTTTGGTCTGTTAAAAGTCCAAGCAGACATTTTTCAATTTGCTTATTTTTTTCCAACCAAGGACCAAAAAAATAAAGATAAACATAAGGATGAAGGGAAATGCAATTTTTGTTGCAAAAATAATTTATTTTCATCATCATAATGTGTTCAAATGAGAAATCAAAAAGAAAAAGAAAATGTTGTTTTTGGCGAGAAACTTGAATAATATAGTTGTTTGGCTGAGAAATTTGTTTTCCCACCAATATAAAATGGATAGTAGAGATCTTATAATACATATTTAAAACTACTTTTTACCAAATAGTAGTATCGATAAAAATTGGGATCGGTAAGGTATCTTGATAGTGGTATCAGTACCAATAAAAATGAAAAGTTCCTATCCCTAATAACAGATACTTATCTCAACCCTAGTTTTGGTAATGGTTTTTACTTCGTTTCGGACAAAAACCTGCCTTGTTGTGTTGACAAAGTCCATGTTAGCTGTACATATCATGTTCAGCTCCATACAGATATACATTAATCTTACTTTCTGTGCCAGATCAAACTTATCGGCTGTACATTAGTGTTGAAAGTATCAACCAGATAACTGAGTGCTATCTATGGAGGAAGGCAGAGTTCAGCCAGCGAGGTCGGAGGTTCAGTTTTCCTAGAAAAACACACGTGCTCCTACAATTTCCTGCTACCTTTACTCCTGTGTGTGTGTGTGTGTGTGTGTGTGTGTGTGTGTGGACATACTTCTATAGAAGTGATTGCGGGCGAGCAGACAGGCTGGAGAGTTGACGCTGGTCATGGTGTGTGGGATGTACGGGGTCGCTGACCTACAGGGTCAACATCCTAGAGAGAGACGGAGGGTGAGACAGAGACAGAGGGACAGACAGAGAGAGCGTCAGGACTCAGGTCAAACCTCAAAGCTATCTGATATCATCACTCCTGAGTCTAAAATGATGCTCAGCAGACGATTCAGGCAGGAGTTTATATGTTTTTATCAGCTGGATATCAGTATGTAAACAAATGTCAAATTAAAAACAAAAACAAAACAAAACTATATTTAGGATAACAATCACATTTAAGAGGGATGAGCTCCTGTTGGCATTTTATTCTCAACATCTACAAAAACAAAATACTTATTAGGAATACTGAGTTTAGCTGCAAGAAAAGCTCCAGCCAGATGCCCCATCTGTAGAGAACTGGGATGACCTTTTTAATTAGGCTTCAGGAGACTATCACTCAAATCTGTATTTTTATTTCTATTCATTTACCCTAAATTCTGAACACCCCATGTTCAAAGTTTTTATTTCTTTGTTTTTATTGTTGTTGCTTTTAGAGTGAAAAAAAAGAAAAGTGGTTCACTCTGTAAAATAAGAAAGACACATCTCATTACAAAAATAAAAGCTCCGTCTCTGCAAAATAGAAGATAGTATAAACTTGTGTTGATCGCCAGAGAGGAAATTCTGTTTTTAAGCAGCACAAGGACAGAAATAAGCATGGATAAAGAATGTAAATGAAAAAAAAAAAACATGATTTGTATACAGCTTAAATGAAAAAAGATAAACATGATGACGATAAAATTGCAAGAAAAGTGACAGTGTGATTAACCCTTTGAAACCCGGATCTTCATCAGTTTTGTTTTGCAGCATTCACACCTTTCACAAGCATTCAAACCTTTAAAACTTGAGCAAATTGGTTTGATTTATTTTGAAAATGTGGAAAAGAGTCAATGTGCATCAGCAGGCAAGAAATTCACGCTGTTTATAGTGTAATCTGTTGAAAAAATGGTCAAAAAAGTCAATATTTTGAGCGTTTTATGCCAAACTATAGTATGGCGTTTTTCTCCATACTAAACTTTGGCCTAAAACGCTCAAAATATTGACTTTTTTGACCATTTTTTCAACAGATTACACTATAAACAGCGTGACCATCCTGTTCTTTTTTTTTCAAACAATATATTTATTGTTTTTGAACATATACATACACATGCTAATCCCCATATGTTTATAGTAGCATAAAAATAAAAAACAAAACAAAAACATCTGTGCATCCTCAACCAAAATACACATGGAGACACATGAACAAAAACCTTCTCAGACAAATATAGAAAGACGAGAGACAGATAAAGGGAAAAGTATATATATACACACATGTTTATGTATACATCTTAAGTACATATACAGTCCTCTAGTTCTATTTAAATTCAAAATCCATCATAGTCTTCCTATAATTAAACACAAGGTAATCTCATTGCGAGGTTTACTTCAGGTAGTATTCAGTTCTCCTCTTCATCATTTGGTAAATCTATACTTTTAACAAAAACAGTGAATGGTCCCCACACTTTTTCAAACATATCCTGCTTCCTTTGTCTTATATACGTCACTCTTTCTAATGGAAAAGTTGTTAACATTTGGCTGACCCAATATGTGATACTTGGTCTGCTAGTCTTCTTCCAAAACATTGCAATCGATCTTTTAGCATGCAGGAGACATAAATCGATTATTATTCGTTCACTTTTGACATACTTATGGTGTTCTGGGTACAACCCTAGGATAAAAAAACCAGGGTCTAATGGAACATCTTTTGCGAGAATCTTTTCCAGTGCTTTTTTAACCTCCTCCCAAAAATTTTTTATTTTACTACACTGCCAAACACAATGAAACAGTGTCCCTTTAGCCTCAGTGCATTTTGTGCATAAATCTGGAATATTACTATTATATTTGTTTAGCTTAACAGGAGTGATATATGTTCTCATCAGCCACCAATATTGTAACAGTCTTAATCGAGTATTGATTGTTTGAGAATGGGCTTTCTTACATACCAATTCCCAATCGTCTTGTGATATATCTCTTTCAAGGTCTTCTATCCATGCATTCCGTTTATAATTAGAATTCTCATTTGAATTGGATAGTAATAAATTATATATCTCTGAAATAGCACCTGTTTTATCTTATTCTAATTTAAATATATATATATACATTAAATATTTTGCAACATACATTTTGTGTGTGTAGTACGGAGAGAGCTACAGCAGTACTTCAGTGTGCAGTCCTGTGCTGTATTTGACTATATCTTTACTAGAAATAAACCGTTGGCAGTAGGACAGTTATGATGAGCAGTGTTGGGCAGAGCAGACAGAGAGGAGAGCGCCACCTACAGAAACTCTAACTCAGGGTCCAAAGAATAACATCGGAGGGTGACGTGGAGGAAAGAAAAGATGGTAAATACTGAACTCAGCTGAACGTCCAGATGAGCAAACAGAGGAATCGAGTTATTCCAGTGAACGCAGTGACAGTTTGTTCAACCCTTCACCTGGAGACCTGGTGCTGCTATTATTAGATACTTTCTGCATGTGTGTGTGTGTGTGTTTTCTGATCTTTACACAGAGGAACAACAAGGGAAATACCAAACATGGTCTTCCTGTCCATATACATTATATATCTCTTGTTTTAACCCTTTAACAGTCGCAGTAACAAATACTTTTGCAAAAAATGATACATTATAGACCATAGAATATGTTAACAAAATGCGTCATTTTATTAAGAAAACAACATTTTCCTAGAATAATGCATTGTAAAAAAAGAGGGCAAAAGTCGGTCGGGCAAAAAATATTATAGAAATCTGAAAAAAATACAGTCATACAATAAACATTTTAAACAACAAATGAAAAGATGCAAATAAAAATTAATCTGGTGAAAAAAATCTGCATAGAATTTATGGTTAAAAAAATCTCAATGTTATATAAAAAAAGAATTGAAAACAAAATAAACTTAACAAAATAAATAAACAAAATAACTAGAAAAAAATAAACATATAAAAAAAAAATCTGTTGAAAATGCATGGTCAAAACCCCCTAATTTTTTAAAAATAGAATTGAACAGAATTACAGTATAATCCAAATACTAAAATTCATTTTATAAAAAAAGTAAAAAATTACATTGGGTTTTGCCAAGTTTTTAGTGAAGGAATTTGATAGCAAAAGATGTCTACTGTGCTGTTACAATACCTGTTAAGGGGTTAAAGCCTTTAGAAACATAGCAACAGCCCGCTCTAGTACGTGGACATGTCTAACAGCCCGCTCCAGCGTGGACATGTCCGACAGCCCGCTCCAACTGGAGCAGTTTTACAAATTGTCTCTCTCCGGCGAGGTTTTCCAACAAAACACCTGACATTGTGCGTGACCAATATGCACCGAGGTGGCTATTAATAACACCCATACTACTGATTCATCACATGTACCTGTACCTACATGTAAGCCAGGCATCACCAACTGGTGGACCACGATCCGAAAACTTTGTCCTATCCGAACCCGTGGCCAAGTTGTAATAAAATGTAAGAATGAGAACAATATTTTTTAAGGAGTAGTTTTGGGCAATTAATTGAAAAAATGCTGACAAGCACATAGGCATAGCATCAGGTGACCTATAAAAGCGGGAAAACAAATATTTCTATTGTAGTTTTGCAAAATATGGCTTTTTGGAATCGCCTGAAATACTACCTCATGCGAGCACAAAAACTTTCTTGCAATAAATAGGAGGTTTTTTCTGAAATTGACGTCTTTTCATTAGGCATATTTTATATTCCCAATCTCAATTTGCGCAGTTTGAGGGTTAATGGAAACCTGCCTGTTGTCTCTCTAACAACCCGACTTTCTATTTGTTGGGACTTACAAATATGATCACAGTCCAGAGAAAGTTAATGAATACTGAGTAAAAACTACCAGTGTTGTCAGTCATAACATCTTGTTTGGCTTTGATACATGAACAAGGTGTTTTATTTGTGTTTATGGTCAGTTAGGTGGGTCAGAAATCAGGTCTGAGTCTTTGGACCAGATAATCCTGAAATGTGGGTTTCTGGCAGTTTGGATGTTGCTGTTTATTTAGCGTCTCTCCTGCCCTGGCTCAGTCAGAGCAGCCCTGTTAGCTTTAGATAAGAGTTTCTTTTTCTGGTAACAGAAACTCTCAAAATATGTATTTTGGTGATGAAATCGGTGACCGAGTGTGCAGCGACAGCTTTCATGGAAGCAGCTGGTCATTTATTTGAACAGATAAGATAAGCTCGAAGGGTCCAGGGATCATGGATCTGTTGGGAAACGTTGCTGTTCCAGTTATTTTTGTTTTTTTTTCACATTTCACTGACCTCCTGCATAAGCTGTGTCCTTAAAGGAACATTACAAAATGAATTTCATTTGACGCTTATTCAGTTGTTGTTGCTGGATGATGTATGCCCAAAAACTTCTCTTATGTGCAAATATCTAAAGATAAGACAGAAATGGACATACCTGAAAACCATGCCGCTGCGTGGATGTTCGTCAATTCAGTAGGCTATTGATTAAATATGGGCAGTGTGTTTAGGGTGATTTGTTTCCAAAGTGGATGTTTCTATGACACACTTAACCCTTAGGAACTATTTAGTGCATTTTATGCACATTTCATTCCTCATTTTTTGATAATTTTGGCTGTGTTCATGCATATGGCATACATTTTAGCAAGGTTGTGTATTTTTGTTTAATCTTGGAATTTCCAGCTCAGCTAATCTAAAATACACTGTGGAAACTAATTTGTTACATTCATACTGTTGAGTGCAAAAATGCTCCATTGAAACCCATTCAAACTGACATTTTGATCCCACAGCCATCAAAGCATAAAAACACAAACTGTATTATTTTTGGGTGTCATTCTGGGCTTTTGCCATGGAATTTGTAATTTATAAGATTTACCACCCGATAATGTAATTTTACACCATATTTAACATATGGAGAAAATACATGCTATTTCCACTAGGTGCACTGTCACAATCAGTGTTATCCCAGGCTGTGATCATCAAAAAAACCCCAAACTGAGCATGAGTATATTAAAATAACTAATTTTTTGTGGGGTTTTTTCCCATAGTGGCATCATGACATAAACCTGGTATTTAAAGGGTTAAAAATGAATGACTAATTGATATTTAGGATTAGGACTGATGGTGGTCAAACAATGAACTCGGAGAAAGTAGAAAATCATATTAATGTATATTATTTTTTAAAGCTTGATTATGAATAGAGCATTTTGTGCACAGAGCCATACGAGTGTGTGTTATTAAAGCGAACCTTAAGGGTTAAAATGGTTTAGAGACACAGTCACAGTCTTGGTTAGATTAGTATGTTTGGTCATGCTGGTATGAAAACAGCATGTATGTGTTGGAAGTATTTCACAGAGTGTGTGTGATATTTCATATGTAGGCGACGTCTTCACGCGCTGCACTGCTGTGCTTCTTCATATCTGTGGTGTGTACGATACCAGCCAAATCACCTCGAGAAAATGTTATCATAGTACAGTTCTGTAAACCAGGGATATGCTGTATGTTTCCTAAGTATCATATCAGCATTTCTAAAGTGACCTATAAAAGCAGACTTTCTCATCAGGAGGTGGAGCAGACGGTGTAATACTTACTCTATTTGACAATACATAAATTGGGGAAGTATTTCGCCAAATTAATGAAAATGAGTCCCACTATAGACAGTTTTCCATTCCAGATTTGCATGAAAAAGGAATATTTCTAAATCACACAGTTGCGAGCCCTGCCTTATATAAGGGGAACCTAAACACAGCTTATATAAGTGTGGTCTGCCAGGAGGATGTAGGGGAAAGGTCTCAGCTGCCCACTGTTCTCCTTTTCTTTACTGAAACCTTAAACTCTCGCCGTCTCTCTCTTTCTCTCTCTGTCTCTCCGTCCTGTTCATCTGTGCGTATCTCACACATGATGACATACAGAGCTCTAAGATTATAAGATTAAGATTAGAGAATGAAAAAGGAGAAAAAGTAATCTCTCCTTTTATGACTGTTGCATCTATCGGTAGATCTGAATGAGAGCATCAGCTGAAAAAGGAAAGACAGAAGCAAGAACAAAGGAAAGAGAGATGGAAAACTGGCAGGAGTAAGGGAAAAAGAATGAAAGGAAGAAAGACAGACAGAAAGAAAGAAAGAATGGATGAAAGAAAGAAAAGATGAAGGGAATAAGGAAAGGAGGAAGTAAGGATGAAAGAAAGAAAGAAAGAAAGGATGATGAAAGAAAGAAAGAAAAGAGGAAGGAAAGAAGAAAAGGAGGAAATGAGAAAGGAAGGATGAAAGAAAGACAGAAAGGAGGGAGGAAAAGGAAACCGAGATGAAAAATGGACAGGAGAAGTAAGGAAAAAAGGAAATGAAGAAAGAAAGAGAGAAGGGAAGAAGGAAAGGAAATAAGAACTGAGGAAACACTGAAGGAAAGAACAAATGAAGAACAAAAGAAAAGAAGAAGGAAAAACAAAGAAAGAAAGAAGTGAGAAACAGAAATGAGGAAAGAGGAAATGAGAGAGAGGGAAGTGAAGGAAGAAAGAGGGGATCGAGAAAAGACTGAATTGGAGAAGTGTTAAGAAATAAGTGAGAAAGGAAGGAAAGACAGAAAGAGGGAAAGGAGGAAAGAAAGAAGGAATAAAATGAAGGACAGGAAAGAGAAAAAAGAGAATCAAAGAGGAAAAACAAAGTCAGGAAGAAGTGAGGGGTGAAAAGGAAATGACAAAATAGGACATGAAAGAGAAACAGAAAGTAAGAGGATTAAGGAAAAAATAAACGGGGAAAGGGAGAAGCAAAGGAGGAAAAAGATGATGTGGACAGAAAAGAAGAGGGAAACATGAAAGATGAGATATCAAAAACAGAATACTGTCAGCACTTTTGCATGCACTCTAACCCGAATGTCCGAAAACTATTTTTCCTAAAGGAGACAAAAACGGCTAATCTGATCAGATTTATTCCCCCTGAATGGTTTATTCAAAATAAAGCGTTTCATTCTCACGCAGAGACCCACCTGTACATAAGCTCCTCTCCCTCAGTCTAAATCTCCTTCAGTTTAATAAAGCGGCTGCAGCGGCGTGCAGGAAATGAGCTCAGGCAGCTCAGGTTCTGCAGGTTCCCCTCTGAGGGGGAATGACGGTGCAGTTTTGGGGTTTCGTGCAGCGCAGGAGGGCTTCTGTGTTTTTGCCACAGAGTCAAGTAGCTTCCAAGTCAAAAGGTCAGCATCCGTTTTTACCACAAAGACACACAGCAGCTTCTTTTAGCTCCGCCGTGACCTACATTTGAGGCAGATGTAGGTCAGAGGTCACTGTGAGGTAAACAGGAGGGTCTCCTTCCTCCGGCATGACGGTGCAGACTTTACTGAGATTATCAGTTATATTATTCATATTTTCAGTCACAGTGCAGAGTAAGTTCAGTCCAGCTGCACGTGCAGACCCACACTGAACTCCTGTGACAGCTATCAAGAATTTTTTTTTTAATGCTTTTTTTAAAGATTTTTTTTTGGCTTTTACCTTTATTACATGTAGTAGGGGTCAGCTGATAATGGTTTTCCAGGGCCAATACTGATACCAATTATTAGTACTCATAATGAGACCGATAACGCATATTTGGAACTGACATACATTAACAATAAAAATGAAAAAATATTTCTGTCCAAATTTAGAATTGGGAATATAACAAAACTCCACCACAAAACTGTTTAAATGCCTTTAGCAAATGTTTAATCAAAACAACATCAAAAACAGCAATGTCCCTGCAACTTTTATGGGGAAAATTTAAATAAAAAATGAATGAATAAAAACAGCTCCCTGAGGTTTTATAAAGTAAAAGTTCCTTCTGTGCTGACGCTTTCTTTGCATGAATTGCAGACTGCCTTCCCTGCTGTTGGCTGAATGTAATACACACACTTTTTTTATTAATTAATTTTATTGGCGATCATTAGAATAAAACTCTGATGCAGATAATTAGCAAAAAGCCAAATATCAGCCCAAATTTGAAATATTTTCATTTAATTTTTTTCACAGTTTCCTGAAGCTGGGTTAATTTGGGCATGGTTATCCCCGATCTATATCACAAAATATGGATAAAGCAAATCAAAAATTCAAGTCAGCAGTCAGTTGATACTAATTTAACACGCCAAACTGAAATCCCTCAACACTCCTTTCAATAGGGTGCGTTCAGAAACACTCACTCTGAGTGACGGAGCGCACCACGGCACAAACTGGACTTCTGATAAATTCGTTGTGCTGTTGGACATTCGGTTGTCCAGAGCGCCGCGCTCTGGGAGCGTCACATCGTGCTCTGAGCACTCTGTCTGCGGAAAAGGAGCAGCAAAACACCAAGCGGAGCAAATGTGTAATGAACCTGTGAGGGCGACAAACGCCTTAACAAGAAATGGCCCAAAAATAGAAAGAAATCAGTAAAAAGCTACAAAAAATTACCTGAAAAAAGAAAAGAACAAAACAAAACATTTTCAGCTGGAAACAACCAAAACAAGTATTGAAAGCAACCTAACACAGACCAAACATGTATAATAGTTTTCTCTCAGCCTATATAACTTAGTCTCATGTTTGTGGCCGTTGAACAAAAAGCTCTTTCAGTCTCTAATCCACTTTCACTTCTTCTCAGTCTGACCTGGTTTGAGAACGTTGCAGCGGTTCACACATAATCTCACTAAATTCTTTTGATGAGATTTCCATCCTGCTGGTTTTCTACGTAAACTCACACAATATTTTACTAAAAACACAAACTCGATGACAGAGAATAGTGGAGTGTACGGGCTACAGTGTGTTTAGTGAGGGCAGTTTTGTGCTTGTCACCTCCTGCAGCTGTAAACGTTGGTTATATAAGAGCAGATTTTTCTCTGACGCCTGTGAAACAACAAGTCTCTATTAATACTGAATAATGACATGAATGCCACGGAGATTTGCCTCGTCTGCAGACAGCTGGGCGATAAAGTCTTAGACAGCAGGGAGTTTACAAAACCGAGCTTTAAATCCTACAACCTCAGAGTGCACTTTACCTTCTGCAGGATTATATCAAACAGTATCTCTGTGCTCATAAACTCATAAACACTTTAACATGCTGCACTCATGCAGCCTCTCCCTGCAGAGTATCTGACACTGCAATTTCAGAGGTGCTTCTTATTTCGTCTTTTTAAAAAAATATTGGGCATTAAGTAAAGTTGTTGTTTAAAAATCTCAATAGTCTCTGATTAGGTTTTAATATACACTGTCATGGGGGGCGATAACAGTGCTCATAGTCAATAATTAAAGGAAAACTCCACTTGTTTTGAGAATCAAACTCTCGCTGCCTGAGTGGCGTGAGAGGCATCTCTGAGACGTCTGCAGTCTTTCACTGAGGACGACAGCTGCAGACAGCTTGGTTTCATGGTAGCTACATGGGGGTTTTCCATCAGTGGCCTAGTTTGACATTACTCAGTCTGAGACTGCGAGTGCTGCAGAGATTTGTATTCCTATTACAACAGGGCTACCCGTTTCAAGGTGTGCCTTTTTGGCTTTTTACACGGCAACGGCTCTTGCATGAAACGTTACATTTTTGTTGTGGTTTGGCCTTTTGTCCACACACAAATGGCGTTTTGGGGGTCTAAAAGTGCAAACGTTTGAAAACAGCTTTTGAAACAGCACCACTACTGTAATCATCTGTTGGTTCTCGTGCGTGTGTTCGCCATTGTTTGTTTATACTCATCACTCTGTAGAAGAACGCCTTCATGCACATGTGCATGGTGTTCTTCTGTGGTGCGCCGTTACAAAGTTAAACCGCCAGTTACTGGCCTGGCATGCAGCGTTTTCGGTTGTTTTTGTGGATCCGTGTACACGAGGATTGTTCACAATGTTATTATATGAACGCGTATTTTTTCAAAAACACAAAGGGAAGACTTATCCATTTGTAGCTGAGTCGTTCTTGTCTAAACACGACCTTTAACGGAGAATGACTTGTGTCGAGTGATGATGTGTAAAGCAGCAGCTAAAGTTCCCAGTTGTTTGTGTGTTTATGTGTTTGTTTGTTAGTTTTTTTACTAAGTATGTTTTTCCATCACACAGCAGGCAGGTGAAACACGTTTACCTGCTGGAGGTGAGCTGTTTGCAGAGGTGCAGTAAGAGCCTGCTGTCTGCAGACAGTGCAAACATTTCATTGCATTGCTGACTGTGTGTTAACTTGCGTATGACAAATAAAATAAATAAACGAATAAACAAGGCTGTTTCTGCTTTTACTCTCCTCCCTGCAGTTTGAGTAATTTGTTAACAAATTGCAGCTAATTCTGTGATAAACACTTTTCATTTCCTATAGATACTTCACAATAAGAATTACTGTTACTTTGTTACATAAAAACTTTTGTTATGAAGTTGCAAAATAAGGAAATGCTGGGTTTAGGGGCTGCAACTTAACACACTTCTGAATGTGAAACAATAAAATAAAGCAGAGATTTAAAGTACAAGCATGAGGCAGAAGTAAATTAAACTCTAAACCACAGAGATTCAGTCAGAGGAACACACACACTTTAAAAATGTCTTTCTCTTTGCTCTCCTGCACAGTCTCGCAGAAACACAAATGTGCTTGTTTTGGGGGAAAAGGGGGCCTTCTGGGGGTGGTATTAGTCGGGGAGATCACTGGTAGAGGGTGGGCATTTGTGCTTTTGGATCGACATGCCAAGTTGTTTTTGCGCCATTTTTGAAAGTCTTGCTGTAGCGTAGTGTGGAAACCGTGTTCGCATATGCACGCTCACGCAAGACCAGCTAGAGCTCGTGGCGGAGGCTTCCAGGCTGCATGTACACACTGGCATACAGATACCGCGAACTTTTGCTGGTGCGGCAGCTGGAGTCAAAGCATTTCTGTCTATTGATTATTAAGGCTTTTGTGATATCTATACACGCCTTTAATGTCTTACAGGGCACGCTCATTTATGAGCTCAGTAAATCCATGAACATGATTGTCATGTTGCCCTTCTACTGGACTCTGTCCTCACAATGAGCAGTTAAGATGGCGAGTAAAATATTATCACAACTGATAAGAACAGGTTGTAAACAAAATACCTAGAAATCTAAAGCCAAGTTAATTTCTGATATCTGCTGACAGTAACGTTGTTTATGTCTTCATTCACAAGTTGTCTGATCCTCTGACTGTTTTTTATGCCCTTATAGGAGAATATTATTATAATGTCATGACTGAATGAATTTGTTAAAATTCACTAACAGGTGTCTTTGGATGGAGAGGTTGACATATATTGTAAAAGATAACAGAAAATGTTTTTTTTTTGTATTTGGGACTTATTTATGTCATCCTTGGACAACAAAACATGTATCACTGACTGAAAGGGAAATGTTATATGGATTACATGGAAGTATTGATCCTGCCTTTTATTTTTTTTTATTTTTGTTTTATTTGAGTACTTGAGTACTTAACTTAAATAATTATTAAAATAAATAAAAAGTAGGTTCAATTCTACCAAAAACTCATTAATTATTTATGTACTTTTGTTAATTTATAATCTGTTATTGTTATTATAATATTTTATTCTTATAGTCATTCATTTTATTTTCTTTGTAGGAATGTGTGACTGTATAAGGGGACATATCATTGTACATTGATGTAGATTCTTCGATATACACTTGAAATTTTAATTAGAATATTTTTAAAAAAAATCACTAACAGGTTATTGAAAATTAAAGTTTAACAGCTGTGAAACACACCAGAGCAGGATAAGTTCAGACCCGGTCTGTGTTGGAATATAATGGAGTACAAATGTAACTGGAGCTGTTTGAGGGCCAAGAGTTCCCCCTTCAACTTACATGCCAAAAAGCCAAAGGGCAAATGGTGACACGCTCAAATGAAAGCCAAGTGTCAAAAATAGATAAATACGCTTTGACAAGACTCGTTAAAAGAATTAAATCTGCCGCACTTTCAGACATTTTCCCAACCAGAAGTTTAAAGCTGCAAAACGTGATCGCTGTTCAGATCAGGTTTTTCGTCAGGAGTCTAATTTTAGAAGCAAGAACATGACACACAAATAAAAAAGTTACGCTTTGCCTCAAAACATAATGCTTTGAAATAAAATAAAATAATTAAACAAAGAATTTTGAATTAGATAATTAATAATAATAATGAAATTATAGATTTTTGTGCAAGCCAAAGTCCCTTAAAAATAGCCTCATCTTCATATTTAGTTGACTAAAATAGATCATTTCAGTTTCCAGAAAAGGAAATGGAGCTATCCTTGGCACCATTTATCTTTACAGTCTGCACTTGATCAAAACATACAGAGAAAGAAGCACTGAAACATGACGTTTGCTCTCAGGAACAACTCAGACAGCAGCTCTGGTCAAGTGTTTACCGCTAACACGACGTTCCTGCAAGACTCAAATAGCAAAGGTCAAGATTATCACGGGGACATTTTCATATTCCTGCTGACGGTGTTTAAAAAAAATTCACGTAAACAAGCTTGAGAAGTTTAAAAGTCTTACCTTTGCTCTCCGTTTTGTTGTAATCGGGCTTTTTAGATCCAATCTCAGGGCAGTAAAGACGCAGAACAAGATGAGATAAATCCAGAGAAATGTTGTGATCAGAAGTAAAAACGGCGACAAAAGCCGGGGTGACGGGTTGATGGATGGAGGGATGATGGCGCATCAGCAGGCCGATCAGTTTCTTGTTGCTTCACTTCCTCTAAGCTGAAAAGTGTTTCTCCTTTTCTCTATGCGACTCGCGTCCCTGAAGCTTTATTTGCTGAGGAGGCAGACCGCTCCTCTCTCTTCCCTCCCTCACCCCCTCCCTTATCCTCCCTCATGAGCTTCCTCCCGTCACTCTCTCAAGTGTTCCTCAGTCTCAGCCTCTTGTCTTGGTCTTTAACCGGCGCTTTTCAGGAGGAGCAGAGATGTATCCACAAAAATAAAATGAAAAGACTGCATCAGTTTTAACAACAAAACCCCCCAAACTGGTCGTGTTTTAGATCAACTGTTTGTTTTCAGAGGCTTTTGAGGCACCGAGTGTGAGGTGTTGTGACACAAAAAAGTGGTTAATTTTTAGTGAGACGTCGTTGTGTTTCAGTCTAGGTAGTGACACAGAAAGCTGTTGATCTTGGCGAGGCATCACTGCGTTTCCAGTGACATAGTTAATCGAAAAGCGATTGATTTTTTTGTTAGTGACACAAAAGCAATTTACTTTTAGAGAGACATCACAGTATTTCCTGTGAGATTCTGAAACAGAAAGTGGCTGATTTTTAGTGAGACTTTGCTGCATTTCCAGTCTAGATAGTGACACAGAAAGCTGTTGATTTTAGTGAGACGTCGCTGCGCTCCCACTGATATAGTGAGTCGAAAAGTGTTTGGTGTTTTTTGTGAGACATGGCTGCCTTTGCCAGTGAGATAGTGCTACAGAAAGTGGCTGATTTTTGGTGAGATATTGCTGCATTTCTAGTCGAAATAGTGATTCAAAAAGCAGTTGTTTTTTTGAGACATTTCTGCGTTTCCAGTGAAAATGTGACTCACATAGTTGATTTTTAGTGAGACATCAGTGTGTTTCCAGCACGATAGTGACATGAAAGCAGGTGATTTTTTGTGAGGTAATGCTGCATTTTCTGCAAGACAGTGCCACAAAAAGTGGCTGATTTTTAGGTAGATATTGCTCTGTTTCCAGCAAAATTGTAACACACATAGCAGTTGATTCATCAGACATCAGTGCATTGCCAGCGAGATAATGAAATGAAAAGCAGGTAATTTCTAGTGAGACATTGCTGTGTTTTCAGCGCCCCCAAACTGGGTATTTTAAACCAAAACATAATCTTTTTCTAACTGTAACAAAGTTTTTTGTGCTGAACCCATGGGATGAAATCGTCAGTCACTTTCACACGGTTTAACCTTTTACGAGAAATATTAGGCGTACATCACACGGAGACAGTGACGGAGGGTGTTGAGGGAGGAATGATGGGAGAAAACATTTCAGATCAGGTCTTTGTTGAGCTTTATAAAGGTTTATGAGGATGTAGATTTGTTGCATTTGGATGTTTTTGGATATTTCACTTCACTTTTTCATAGTATGTTAAAGGGCACACGGTGGCATTTCAGATTTTAAAAGTGAGGTCAGTTCACTTGACATGTACAGTCAAGAAAAGATCATACATGTTGTGTCTCTGTTAAGGACACAGCGGGACATAAACGTGACCAGCCGGAAAACAGGAAGAGCAGGTTTCTGAGTTTGTTTTTTCCTCACGTGTTTGACTTTCAGAGAAAAAGAGTTAGATCATTTTACATCCTGGAAAGTGTCTCTTTCTATTTTTACCTTCAGGGCAGAGACATGTCCTTTCCTGTCTCTGTCTTTGTCTTTAATTCCTACACACTTGATGGATGTCCAAGTTGGAAATTACCTTTTCTGGTCATCCAAAGTAGAAAAAAATATGCTTTTTTCACTTACAACTAGTAGCACATATTCATACGGATAGTTCTGTTTTTATTTGCCCCGCTTTCGAGGTATCGGCCTTTGAGATTTTTTACCTTTACCACAAACTGAGTTTGCAAATATACATCAACAAATGTGACTCACACGGTTCACATTAATTAACAGCAAAAAAATATATACACAGTTTATCGGAGATTTATGACGTCATGACTCGTATTTGTTGACTATTCTCCAACATATTTTTTTCTCGAAGAAAAACAGTGTTATGGGTTTGTCAATCTATAGTTTACATGTTATTCATGGCCTTTTGATGTAATCGATTATCAGCCCAGAGAGGCGTTTTGCTTGAGATCCATATTGAGAATTTAAAGGGGACCTATTATATTTTCCATATTTTGTGTCTTATATAGATTAAGATATTTTTAAACACTTCATTTCCAACAGTTTTACATGACGCCTTAATCCTGGTGTACGCTGTACGATTTCGGGCTGTCTCAGTCGATCAGAACAGGATTAAGTGTTTACGTTACATACACTGTTACATGTAGCTACATGCTACATGCTAATGTCTGGGAAACATGGACATTTTGTCGCCGATCTCGTGGATTTCTCTGATATTTTGGTGCTTTTTCCTGCTGGGACATGTCCGGGTGTGTTTAGAAGCTTTTGTTGGTGATTTTTACTCTAAAAAAGTGCTGCTATTCTCCATTATAGTCATTCCCTGTGTGCACTGACAGTGCAGAGACGCAGAGATAGGGAAGACCTGGACACACTGACCACCAGTCAGAGCAGACGGGCGAAAGAAACATGCACTACAATATAGGGTTAATGCAGGTGTTTCAGCACAGACAGTATGAAAACAATACGTTTTTTTTTCTTTTTAAAGAATGTAAATGTGTTCTCAGAGAAACAAGTATGAACCTGATCCTGATCATAATAGGTCCCCTTTATACTGCTAGCAATCCCTGTTATGTAACATACTTCCCGCACAAGCATTTCGCTTTGCACAATATGCCGAAACTGTCAGCCACATATATTGACATGGCTACACTCGCTTTTATGACACTATTTAGCTGTTATTATTTTCAGTGTTTAGTTTTTTTCTATAACTTTTTAAGCTGAAATTTGCACGAGATTTTTGGTTCGTGCTTTGTTCTGCTGCAAAACTCTAATGTTGTTAATGTGATTCCAGAGCCAGTAAAGTTTGTGACAGTAAAGCGATTTAATGATGCACATGAGTGCCGTGCTGTGTTTTGTTTTTTTCATCTCCATCATCTGGTATGAAGTTTAGTGTGCATAAAGGGCACTCTGTATAAAGGTGACGGGGAGCTGGAGCAGCAGAAAAACAGCCGACAGGAGCAAGAGAGAGAGGCTATAAAAAGATATCTACTTAATTCACTCCTGTCGGAGTCATTTCAGGATATCTTTAAATACAAACACAAGCATGACGTAATTTGATGAGTCTGTCTGAGTTACAGAGATAAATGTTAAGTTCATCATTGATCCTCAAGGAGGAAATTCTTTTCCACGGTCGGTGTGCCAACAAGTAAGACACACTTTCGGGTGATATCTGCCAAATCATCGGGTTTTTCCTGCTTCAAACTATTGTGAAATCGGCCCCGTAAAATCCAGCATCGGTCAACGTCTAGCCTTAGCAAAGTACTGGTTACTTTCACTGAATAACAAAGCTACGTGTCCCAGTGGAAATGTACGGTTTTCCTATCAAACTAACAAAAGTGACAGTCCTATTTTACATCATATAGTGTTTTGTAAATGCTCCATTCATTTTAAAAGTGCAATTTGTCATTTTTGCTATTTTCCAGCTGATGTTAAACATATTGAGAAAATACATGCTTTTTCCACTAGATGCACTGTCTCAAAAAATGTTGCTGCTAAACATTGACATATCCCAAGCTGTGACAATAAAAAAGCTTTTTTTCATCTTGAAACACACTGGCATCATGACAAAACCTGGCATTTAAAGGGTTAAAATTCTGCAAATTAATGAATATTTTATATTTTTGATTGGGACTGAGGATGGTTAAAATATATCTCAATGAAAGTCGAAAATATTGTTAAAGTATACTATTTTTTAAAGCTTGATTTTTGATATGGGAATTTTCCGAGTGTGTGTAACACACAGAGTGATACGAGTGTGTGTATTATATAAGGGTAAAAACAAATAAACAAACAAAACAAACAACAACAAAAAAAAAACAAAAAAAGAGAAGTCACATAATTTCACTCAGTGGAAACACAGCCATCTCGCAATTGTGTTTTATCGACATCTAAAAATATCACTTAAGTTTTGCGCAAATCTGTAATGGAAACCTGCCTGTAGACTTGAATTTTCACAGTAAAAGAGAATAAAATAAAGTAAAAACAGGTCAAGTGGTTCAGGTGCAAAAGTGCATGTGCAGTTGCTGTGACATTCTGCATACACGTCAGTGTGATACTCACCATTCGCTGCAAAATGTCAATAAATCCGTGTAGAAATATAAGCGTGTTGGATGTAGAATTAGTATTAAGTTATTAGTTTAACGAAAAGTTTTAAGTACAAAAGTTGGTATTAGACTGACTTTCATACTGTATGATCAGCCGTGTGTGTGTGTGTGTGTTTTTGCTTCATATAGCACTTATGCTGTGTTGCCTGACAGCCGTCTCGGGGTGAGCGGGTTCAGAGCAGCCTAAACCCGGATCGACTGGGTGATATCAAAACAAAGTTTTGGCTGTTTGCCCATTCGAAGGCCAGGCGCACCCAGAGCTCATGATCATAAACTTAATGTCCGACTTTGTGAGTTTATCGAAACTGTTGTGCCAACTTTCTGACACGATTGATTTGCAAACAAAACAAGAGAAACTGACGTGATAATTTATTATGTTTAAAGAAGTTAGAGACTTCGTGTGCTACATTTAAGTGTTGTACATGTAGATGACAAATGAGCTCCTGTAGCTCTATATTTGGCTGGTTTGTTGTTTGGAAATGCTGTGTGCAGAGTGACTGCCCTCTACTGGTCGAAACCCAGCTGTTGTAATTGTATTTGCTGTTGACTGGTCTGGTCAAAGTCAAAGTCTTTAAGGCAAAAAACTACATGAAATTTCTAATCAGATCCTCGCCACATTTGGAGATAGTTTGAAACGTGATTCCAGTGAGATTTATACAGATTAGGTGTCGACAGATTATTGACCTGGCTGATTATTGGGGCTGATGTTTGGCATTTTGCCAGTTATCTGTATTTTATTTTAATGATCGACAATAAAATAAATGAATTAAAAAGTGCAAAGGAAGTATTAGAATGGGTCGAACTTTTACTTTGTAAAACCTCAGGGAGCTATTTTTATTTATTTACGACATTTAAACCAAGTTTTGTATTAGTGTTTGTTAAATTTCAAATTCTAAATAAAAAAAAAATAAATTCATTTTTATCATAAATGCATAGCGGTTCAGAATATCATTTATCACTCTCATTAACTACTAATAATTGATATTAGCCCTGAAAAACCAAAATTGTTCTTCCCCTACCACAGAAGCGTCTTCGTGGAAGCTCTGTACACTGAATTTTGGTGATTCAGGATTCAAACGTTAAAAAATGCATAATAAAACCCCAGAATGTCTCTAAACTGCTTGTCCTGAAGCCCTGACGTGCCAAATTGTTTTGAAAAACATAAAGAATTTTATCAAGAAATGGTTCCAGTACATAATGACATACTGTACCTGTCTTTTTTTTTTTTTTTTAAATTTAGTTATTTATGGAATAAACAAATGCAATGTGAGCTTTATGGCCCTGACATACCAAGGCGACGGTCTGCGTTGGTCCTCGTTGGGCTGAGCGTCTGTCGCACTATTTGCTGCGATGTGTCCTGCACTGTTGTCTCTCATCGACTCTTTTTTTTGTTTTGTTTTTTTAGGGCTGATCTGCGATTTGAAACATCAGTCGGACACCTTAACTTGACTTAGATTGCTTTAAGTTGAGCATACTGTTCATTATCTCTCTTTAACATTTTGGCGTTCTCGCATTTGTTGAACTGAATTAAACTGAAGGCGTCTCCGCAGTTTTATCCCTCTGACATCAGAAGGATTTGAGGTCTTCGTGGTCACAGTTTAGGAGGTCAGATGAGTGTCAGAGTTTTCCCGCTGAGGTCTCTGGGTCCACCAGAGAGTAAACTGAGGGTCTGATTCTATTTATGACCGACCTCCATTCATATGGCTGAACTGGGTTACCGGGGCGACGTGACTCTGCAGGAGTCGCATATAGCACAAACACACACATTCACACACAGATAGAGTTTCTGTGCACCGGCAAGTCCTGGCACTGACCCTCACTGAGACCGCACTGAGACCTCAGTGACCTACTGTAGGCGTGTGTGTGCGTGTGTGTGTGCGTGTGTGTGTGTGTGTGTGTGTGTGTGTGTGTGTTTGTGTGCAGGTTGTTTTGAGCATGTGTGTAATTTCTAAAAAATGCAGCGTCATCACTGGATCGACACACAGAGGAGTCATTGTGAAGCATAAATGGTGTGTGTGTGTGTGTGTGTGTGTGTGTGTGTGTGTGTGTGTGTGCACGTGTGTGTGTGTGTGTGTGTGTTCAATGTGATCAGTTAAGACAAAAATGAGGAAAAGAAGAGACTCTTATTTACAAGGTCAAATTCCCAAAATGTTTCCAACACTGAAATGATTTAATGAATTCGTCATGTCTGGTGTTTTTTTGTTTTTTTTGTTTTTTAGGTCCAGAATAATTTATGAAGCAGTAGCATTTTAGGAAAATATTCTCATTTTCCAGCTTGTTATGTGCAGATTTGCTGCCTTTCTGTTGATCTTCTGTTAATAATTAAATATCAATAGATTAAGAAATTAGTATTAAACTACAACTCTTTACTTCACCCTTTCCCTTTTTACTTTTTTCAGTTTTACTTCCTAAATAGCACAGAAAGTATGACTAATGACTTATTACAAGTGATCAAAAGGGCTAACAGCTTTTTGACTTTGAACTTGAACAGCAGAGAGACGGAGAATATCGGGGTCAAATTTTAGGCATTACTGACCCACTTAACTGACTGACGCACACACGCACACACACACACACGCACAGATACGTGTGTATTTATGGTTAGGACGCACTTTCTGTTACATACTATAACATATATGTTTATTGAACATTCCTTTAACCCTTTAAAACCTGAGCAAATCATCTTGATTTCTTTCAAAACATGGAAAGAAGGCAATAAGTGATGAAAAAAAAGAAAAAATGGAAATAAAAATATATAATAAAATCAATAATAAAATGTCAAAACATGAAAAAAAAAGAAAAAAACCCAAGCAAGACTTGGGAGAATATATATATTTTTTATAATTATTCTGCAACATAATGTAAAATATGTAAATATCAAATGTTTAAACTGAGTTCTCCCCTCACTTTAAAAAAAAAAAAAAAATCAAAATCTACTATCATGCAATTTGTGGAACGTTTTTTATCAAGTTGCCCATTGCCTCATTGCTATCCCCCATGTTTTTGAAGGAAATTGCACCAATTTTCTCTGGTTTCAAAGGGTTAAATGCTTGTGACAGGCGTCAGAAAGCAGCTCCAGAAAAGTGATGTTGCTCCAGGATTCAGAGGGTTAAAAGCAATAAGAAACAAACACTGATCATCATTATTGTGACATTATTTATAGATCCATTACAAAAAAACAGGCAGGATACAAAAAGAAACAAATACAGGAGACTGTACATGATGTGCAGCAAGTCCTGTTTTTTTGTTTTTTTTAAATCGGTGAGGCAGGTGCTTTCATAACCAGATGACACCAGTATTACATGTTGTTTCACTTGTGCTGCTGCAGTGAATCATTTCCAAGTATGATGCTAATGTCAGGTTTTACCAGACGTTTCAGATGATTTACAGATAAAGAAAACAGGAAAAACATCTATGTTACAAAACGTTTTTTAAACCTACTTCTAAACTGGATAGGTTTACGATTCTATTCTATAAAACAATCCTATAAAACAAAGAAAACTATCACGTTTTTTTGAAGAACAACTAATCGTGTTAATTTCACATTGGTGAGCACTGATGCAAAAAGTACCTGAGAAACATCAGCAGATGATTCATGTGGTGACTCATCAGTTTTTCTGGTTAATGGAGCATTTCCAGATAACAGCAGTTTAAGAGAAGATCAGACTAGATATGAGAGAAACTGATGAAATACTTCAGGGTTATGAGCTGTAGGAAAGCAACGGATTGGTGATAATTTGTGCAATTAAGGAACATAAATTAAAAAAGAAAGGAGGATCCTCAGTTATTGTGAAAATGCTGCCACCTGCTGGACAAACGTTAATATTGCGGATTACAAAGTAATGCACTGCAAGACTTTTTAAAGACTGGAAATCCAAAATAAAGACTGAACTCTGACACCCTCTCACATCCAAGACAATGTGAGTTTTTAGCCGCACACTGAAAGATTTTAAAACGACTGAGGATGTTGCAGGATCTCTATGTTCAAGACTACAACTAGATTCCTTTTGGGATTATTTACCATCCTGCACACGGTGGAAAATATTATGCCTAACTCCCTTTAGGAAATATAACATTTTAACAATTTCTTATGTGTCTGCAAAAACACATAACTCTAGAAACACAAGATCAAAGGCACAACATGATGACTGTATTCAATTCGGCATCAATACAATCAATAAAGATAAATGGCATCTATGTGCAAACTTCACATTTTGGATAATGTTGAGCTCACTACCAGCGTCTGTTGGTTTGCTGTATTATTGTAGTCGTAGGAGTGGAAATGAGAATCGAACCATTTCAAAAATTAAGATTTATCATAAAAATAAGTTGTGTTTGGTGTTCGCTCCTCCAGTTTCTCCTCCTTTTCCACAGTCAAAAAGAGCAGAAACTTCTCGCTTCTATATTATATTATTATTATACTTATGATAAGTTTTCTGGCGGATCGGGTATTTTAAAAGTTTTTAAAAAAGGACTAAAAAAAATTCTTTTTAGCAGAACATTTGACTTTTAAGTGACTTCTCGCTGTTTGCTCCACTTGCTTTCATGCTCTTATTTATGATTTTTAAATATGCTTTTATTTTGGTTGTTTTAATGCTTTTATCTTGTAGCACTTTGAGATTTGTTTCAAATGTAAAGTGCATTATAAATAAAATCTGTTATTACTATTATTGTTAACTGAACATGACTAACATAACATAAATAAAACTTTTATCTATGAACATTTTTTCTAATTAAGTCACAGCTGACATTTTCAGCGGCAGTGGTGGTCGTTATTATAGAATAGCTGTTGCTGTAATAACGGCGTCCTCATAGTCCGTCTTTTGTTATTGTTTTAATTGAGAGATCCGTAGTGACAGAAATTACATTCTGTACATTTCATTAATTGTTTTGTCTTTTGTTTGCCACAACTTATTACAGCTCAAATTAAATATCTTAATTTCTTTTTTTCTTTTACCAATAGACCGAAAGAATATAGACAAAAGATGTTTCAGTTTATTATCATAGAAAACTAATTAAACCTTCAAATTCTCATATTGTACAAGCTGGAACCAGCTGGCCAATCAATTATAGATATTGCTGTCAATTCATTTTTCAAATGGTTTCAGCTTTGAAAAAAAAATCATCATAGTAATCAATAATGAAAACAGGTGATAGTTGCAGCCTTAGTGGACTGAATTAAATACATTAAGCTTCGCAGGTTTGCAGACTGCAAACACACAATCAAAGTCTTTGTGTACGCACAAAGTCGGTAAAATCAGTTTTGTTTTTTGTTTTTTTTTTGTTTTTTTACAAAAAAAAGAGTCCTCCGTAAAAACGATCACAACCCCGACGTCACGCCACCGTCATCGGTGTCCCACTCGTACGAGCCGCTGTCCAGTTTGACCCTGAGGGACTTAAAGTCGGGCCGGTCTTCGGGCTCCAAGCTCCAACATTTCAGCATGGTTCTGTAGAGGAAGTCGGGACATTTGGACGGCGCCGGCATCCTGTAGCCTTTGATCACCTGCTGGTACACCTCCTGGGTGCTAAAAGCTGAGGGAGAGCAGAAATGAAGACGGGCTCAACTTTTTTCCACTAAAATATTTGTAGAGATATGTCGGCTTTCTATATATAACTGTGATTCTGACTTGGAAAATTGATCTGCTTTCACAAACAAACTCTTGTGTTTGACGCCGGATAAAGAACACGCTTTAAAACGACGTTAACCCTTTAAATGTGGATCAACGTCAGTTTTCTTCTGCTGCGTTCAGACACTTTTTTTGAAACTTGAGCAAATTGATTTGATTTCTTTGAAAAAAATATTGGGAAAATGGAAAGGACCAACTCTGCCAGGAAGTTCAAGAAATTAGGAAAAGGTGACATGAAAATGAAAAAAGGTAGAGGAGTTAGAAAATTAGGTTTCAGAGATTAGAAAATTAATTAGGAATTTATAGTTACAATAATTTTACATTTAAAAAAAAACAAACCCAAATAAGACCTGAAAGAAGAAAAAAAGATAATTCTGCAACATAATGTGAAATATGTGATTATGAAATGTTTAAAAAGTACTTAAAAATTATCATTTTTGAGTACTTTTGTACTTTTGCAGGACTTTTTTAAAACTTTTGTAAAAACTTTTTTTAAGGTAATTTTCGTGTATTTTTTTACTAATGTACTGGTAATTTTTGGGCTATGTTTTGGTAAGTTGCTCATTGCCCTCTCCCCATGATTTCGAAAGAAGTCAAATCGATTTGCTCAGGTTTCAAAGGGTTAAATTCTTTTTTTTCACACAGTAACTCCACGCCTTTCTGCTACACCACAAAGGTATACCACACCGAGTATAAATACATTCACGAAGCACAGTTGCTTACTCTCAGTTCCCAAAATCCGTCTGCCCAAATGGTGTAACTTTACAGTGAAGTGTTTCTTTTTTTCATCTTCTTGTGCAAACACACATTCTGTAATTCATATTCAAACACTCTGGACCTCGAAATGAGCAAAAGTCTTCATGGCTGCGGGATTAACCCTTTAAGATCACAGTCTCCATCAGTTCAGGCCTTTCAGTGTGACAGAGATTATGCTGTTTTTCTAACGTCATCAGGGCTTTGGTTTTAAAATGATCACAGTTTTTCAAGCTATATTCAGGTATCCATTAGTAATTTAAAACGAATTCTTTTCAATGAAGATAAATATTTATGTTGAGCTAAAAAATGGTATCAACTTCTGTTTAACGTAACTGGGCAACTCAGCTGAGCGGTAACACTCTTTTTCCACGGTTGAATTAGGATACGGCGTGTTGTCACTTTTGTGCCGTTCAAAAGTATAAGACGTATAATATGTACAACACGTGTGTGTGTGTGTAGATAAAGAGCAGTGTGCACATACACACAATACATGCAACAATATATATACAACAATTTACCTGAAGATTCAGTAGTTATATTGTAACTATGTCCTGATGTTTAGGCACACTGATATTTATCTACACACATACTGCCTTTTTTATACACCATATGTTATTGTGTATTTTCACTTTGATGTTTTGTATATTTACTTACTCGAGGTTAAATGGCCTCAGCTGTTTTTCAGTCATGTGATTATTGATGTGTTTTGGCTCGAAACGTCACTTTTGTTTGCAGAATAAAACCCTTTAATGGGAGCTTCCTGGTGTGCGGATCTCCATCTCTTCACATTTTGTTCATTTTGGGTCCAGCACCCACTACAGGATGTGCATGTCTTACTCTGAATTTATCTTTTTGAATTTCCATTCAAAAATCTCACTTGAAAAAGAAAAATAGTTTTTCTTTCAGCGTCATTTAAAGTCCGGAGAAGAAGAGCAACTCTCAGGCGATCAACTTCCCGACTTTTACTTGATATTTCATTTCATAAACAACATTAAACATTAATTAAAAGTGCTGTAAAAGACCTTCTTTTGAACGTCAAACACTGAAAATCCCGTGATTCCACCGACCTGGATAAGGAACGCCTCCGTATGTGATGATCTCGTAGAGCAAGACACCAAAAGACCAGACGTCCGACTTGTTGGAGAACTTCCCGTGGCTGATGGCCTCGGGAGCGCTCCACTTGTAGGGAATCTTTTTATCCTCTGTGATGTAGAACGGCTCCTGGAGGACAAATCTTTGTCTTAAAAAGGCTGATTTGACATCGTAGAGGACAAATCATGTCTCCGCCCCCCTCCCTTACCTTGATCACTCTGGCCAGTCCAAAGTCAGCCACTTTGCAGATGTAGTCCTCGCCCACCAGGACGTTTCGAGCCGCCAGATCTCTGTGGATGCTGTTCTTCTCCTCCAGATAGGACATCCCATCAGCCACCTGGGCCCCCATGTCAATGAGTGACGCAACGTCTTGATGCTGTCCCTCTGGACCTGAAACACGAAAAATAATGACAGAAAAAACAATAAAAACCTACAATAAACTGACAGACTGATCAAAACACCGCCGGCCAGTAACCAATAACTGTAACTCTTAAAATCCTGGATCGATATCAGTTTTCTTGTGCAGCGTTCAGACACACTTCACAGGCCATGTGACCCTTTGAAACCGTAACAAATTGGTTTGATTTTTCTCTAAACTTTGGGGAAAAGAGGCAGTGACCGACTGGGCGAGAAATGTCCCACACATTGAAAGAAATCAGATAAAGTTGACCCGAAAATTAATCAAAAAAAATTACTTTAAAAAAAGAAGGGAAGGATTTTAAAAAATATATCCCAAAAAAACAAAAAAAATCTATTCATAGTTATAATATTTTTATATTTTAATTGTTTTTACAGAAAAATATAATATAGTAAAATATCTTATATAAATACTTTTTTTTAACTTACTTTTATCTTTTGTAGGTCCTTTCAGTTTTTGTTTTGTTTTGTTTAATTTCTTTTCTTTTTTTATTATTTTTTTATTTTGTGTGTGTTATTCTTTATTCTTCTTATTTACTATCTTTCTTTATTATCTTTAATCTTTATTATCCCCCGTGGAGCAAATTGATTCGCAGCCAGCAGTAATAAATAGGTACAAAGTAACTTTATTGTTATTTTTCTTAACATGGTTTAAAAAGAAATGAAATTTAAGGTGATCCTAAATCAGAGGAGTCTCACAGCCTGAGGAAAGAAGCTGCTCTGATAGACAACAGACATCAAACAAAAAACAAACAAATACAACAACTAAGACCAAAAAAACATTAATAAATGACCTTTTGAACCTGTTTGTTCTCAATGAGGCAGATTGTATTTGTGGTCTTTTAACTTATTTTTTTGCAAATTTCCTTTTTTTTTTTTTTTTTTTTTTTAAACAAATCTACAAATTTTTGTCGATGTTTGTTAAGTTGCTTGTTGCCTTCTCCCCATGTTTAGAAAAAAGAAGAAAAACATCTATTTGCTCAGGTTTTAAAGGGTTAACCTTGGGCCATTAAACTCTGGTTCTGACATAAAATGGAAGAATAACTGAGGTTCACCTCTGAGGAAGCTGAGCAGGCTGCCTTTCTCCATCAGCTCGGTGATGATGTAATACGGCGCCGACGCCGTGCAGACGGCAAACAGAGAGATGAGGTGACGATGGCGGAGACTCTTTAGGATCTGAACTTCCCGCTGAAATTCACGGTGGTTCAACTCCGAGTCTGGAGAGGAAGAGATAAAAACCGAGAGATGAAAAAGAGGAACAGAGATAAAAGAGGAAGAAACAAACAGAAGGAAACCAAAGTGAAATCTTGATCATTTAACAAATACGACGTACTGGCAGCAAAGATGGGACTTTCTGTGTTTGGTAAACAGAAGTTGTCACCTCATTTTAGAGGATTTTAGATCAGAAATCTTTAGATAGCGCAATATTTTAACATTGGCGGTTTTAGTATTTATGTTTTTGGTTTAATCATGCTCGCTGTCGTGATTACACAGTGTATTTTGCAAAGTGGGAAACATCTTTGCATGCTGCTTGTGAGTTCACTGCGGTTTGTGGTCCAGAGCTGAACAGATATTCTTTATCTTGTACTATGTGGATACTCGCACTAAGTATTAACCAGCCTTCATGCACAAGAGGGAAAATATTGTGATCATAATATAAATAATGTGAGCAGCCAAAATGTGGATGATCACACTGTTTGACCCTCGTGTTGTCCTTGGGGTCAATCTGACCCCAAATGAAATCCTTTGCCATCAAAATATGTTTTTTATGTTTTTTATACTTATGTAAACCAGGTCTATTGGCCCTAAATTCCAAAACAAAGGTAAAAACGTGTGGTACTGAGCTGGACTGAAGTAAGACTGAAGGTGTAACACAGAATTGATTGACAATTGATACAATATGCTTTAAATCACAGTTTAATGACCCCAGAGGACAAAAGGTGTGCGGCAATCTGGAGGACATTACGAGGGTCGAACTGAGACGACTCATGAGAACATTTTTTTTATGGGAGCAATTTTGGCGCAACATTTTCTAACAGCGTTTGGCCTGCGGCTGGTGCTAATTTCATGCCTGGCTCCCGGATCAGTGCCGATAATTCGCACAGGAGTCTTTTTTATTGTTGAGTTTTTCTATTATTGACCCTCTGCCCTCTGATTTTTATTTATTTTTAGGTTTTAGCCCCTTAGTGTTTTCTAGGCTTGTGTTTTTTATCCGTTTTTCTGTTTTTTTATATCTGTTGTTTTTTGTTGTCTGAACAATAAAGTTAATCTAATCTAAATTAATCTACCAAAAACAGGGATGGGTATCTTGTAACCATCAGCAACCTTTTATAATGGAAACACAAAAAATAACCGTTCTAATGTGTAAATAACTGAACTGAACTGAACACTTGTGAACAGGGCGGTTTTTCTGTTTATCTGTATCTGAGACAAAAACAACAACCCAAAAAACAATCATCAGTTACACTCAGGACGCCTGTTGAAGACCCAGGTTTTACACTAATACAAGGAAACTGATTTCTTTAACTCCTGTGTTTTATTATTTCGGAGTGCCTTGAACGGTGATGCCAGAAATGAGTCGATGCACAAACCAGTCATTTCTCTTTCGAAAGTGTTTGTAGTTGTTCCTGCACAGTGAGTCATCAGGGGGTTAATCAGATAAACGAGCAACATGAAATTTTTGTTTTTACTGGCGTTGCTTCATGCGTCTTAAATTTCTCAACTGATTACTCATTGTGCTTTCTACAGGTTTTTGTTACACACAATTAACTCAGTTTTTGTGGATTAAAACAACTTGTTGTGAATATTTAACCCTTTGATTCCTGAGAAAATTGGCCTGTAGACGGGTGAAGAGCAACTTCACAAGAAATCGCCCAAAAGTATCAAGAAATTAGTAAAAAGTTACATAAAAAATAACTTGAAAATAAAAGAAAAATGATAAGTAAAACAAACAAAAAAACCAAAGTGCTAAAAAATTTGATTTTTTTCTCTTTTTTTCCATAACACAATTTTAAAAACATAATTGAGATAAGCATTCCCTGTTTTTTTTTAAAAAATTTTTTTTGCAAATTCTTAAAATAAATAAAAATTTGATATTTATGATTAGGAATGATGTTGGTTAAAAAGATTAACTCAATGACAGTCGAAAATAATATTCATGTATAATATTTTTTAAAGCCTGATTTTGAAAAGCGCATTTTGCGTGGAGAGCGATGCGAGTGTGTGTAATATTTTGGTGGGCCCTAAGGGTTAATGAACAATACACCTGTGTCACTGCAATTCTACAAATAGCAACACTGCCAATTATGTTTGACAGTGAAGACGTGTATCAATAGGGATCAACATGACGGATGGATAGAAAGACTGTCTGCATTCTTTTTCTGTGTCTCATCCAGTTTAACTTAAATGTGGTCGAACAAGTTGCAGACAACGCAGATGCCTCATGCAAAACGTCGTAACATTAGAAGCTTGTAATCAGGCCTGCAGCCGGTAATTATTTCCATCACTGATTCATCTATAAATCTATAGATATCAAAATTAAGACATTTACCCATTAAAATGTCCCAGAAGCCAAGATAACATCCTCAGCAAAACAAAAACTGTTCCCACTTTAAATCAGCTTTATATCATCAGAGATGATAAATTACCACTCTTGATGATCTTGATGGCGACGTTAATGTGGTTTTTCCAGCGTCCGCGGTAGACGTCTGCGAAGTAGCCGCTGCCCAGCAGCTCCTCCTCCAGAGTGAACTCCTCTTTCGGGAGCTCCCACTCGTCCACCGTAAAGTGATTCAAATCTTGGGTGCTGGGCTTTTTCTGATGGAGGAAACACAGACACACACGTGTAGGTTAGAAACTGACACAAATATAATTTCGGACATCCATAAAAAGTGCACACACACTATATATATGGGTGGATGGATGGATTTATAGTGGCCAAATCAGTTGATTAAGAAACTATAATAAAAGCTTTTTAATGCAATTCCTCATCATTTTTTTTCACATTATTGGAGTGCATGGACTTCCTTCCTTACTATCCTACTTGTGCTGTACTTGAATATGTATATATATATATATATGTTTTTTTTTTAAACTTTGAACTTTGTACTTCCAATCCGCTACATTTCAGATAGAAATAATGTATAATGTAGGGTCATAATTGAAGTATATTTTGATGCCTTTTGTACTTCTACTTGAGTAAAATACTGTGGCATTGCTACTTTTATACCAGTAAAAGATCTTTTTCCACCACTGCTAAAAGCTGGTGTAGATGTTTTTACTGTCGTCTGGAACTTAATGTTGAATTTTTCTTTCAGTCACTGCAGTTTTGATCCATTTGCTCCCTGACAGCATCTGCATCTTTGCCGCATGATTTGCTTTGGTGAATTTTGCAACAAACAAAGGGAAGCACAGTAATGCACAACACTGGCAAAAACGGCATCTGAGTAAATTCTTTGTTCACACTTCTTGTTTTCACTTAACTAGAAATTTGAGGAACAAACCAGCAAAAACACAGTCACGCAGCGGGCAGAGGCTCTCCTACCCTCTTGCAGGCGGTTCCCAGTTTGCCGGTGTTGCTCAGGCTGTTGGTGCAGTAGTGCTCCACCAGGTCGATCAGAGAGGTGAAGTGGTGGTTGTGCTCCACGTGAAACTCGCTCTCATCTGCTTGATGGACCTTGAAATGCTTCACTCGACTTCCTGACCTCACTGCAAAGAGATGCACGCACAAAGTCAGACACATGCAGAAGTAGTTAAAAAAGGGGGTCAAAGATCCTGCTCTCAGTTGCGTTTTTATACATTTGACTTCTGTTAATATTTGTTTCCAAAGTGTTATTTAAGCTGCTAAAAAAACCCCAGATCGTTAGTTTCAAAAACATTTTTGTAATACAGCTACATTTAAATTCCTCTTATATTTGTCTTTTTTTTTTCTTTTTTACAAATGTTTGTCTTAACCGCTGAAGCCTAGATGAACCTCACTTTTCTTGTGCTGCGTTCAGACGCCTCTCAGAAGTATTCGAAGCCTTTGAACGCTGAGCGAAACAGTGCGATTTCTTTCAAAAAAGACATTAAGCAACTTGGCAAGAAATTAGAAGATTTTGAAAATTATTTTTAAAAAGCTATGGAAAATGTCTAGAGAAAAAAAGGAAAAATTTAGGGAAAAAATATATTTATAATTATCATAATAACATATTTAAAATAATGTTACAGAATTATGATATAGTTTAGAGCAATTTTCACAAGTCTTTATTGCCTTGTTTGTTTGTTTGCTGTCTTTATTTTATTTCATTTCATTTGTTTTATTTTATTTTGTTTTGTTATATTTAACGAATTTTCAAGTAATTTTCTTGTACTTTTTACTAATTTCTGAGTAATTTCTTCTTCAGTTGCTCACTGATTTCTTCCCATGTTTTTGAAAGAATGCCAGCCAATTTGCCCAGATTTTAAAGAGTTAAAAGGTTTATTTTGGTTTATTAAAATCTAGATGTTATTTATTGCAGGTTTGGCAATCGTCCCTTTGAAAGCCACGTCGTAGGTTATGTTGAAAGGTGCGGATTATACGCAGCATGAAATAATGGAAAACATAAATAGTGACATTTCTGTGGTTACGCTCGTGCTGTTGCTCTTTGAAAGGACATCAGTTAAATGCCTTGTGACTGTAAAACACAGACGGCACTGAGAAGGAAAGGAGGACAATTTTTAAATTTTTTTATATGTCGAATATGGCGGGGTCATATGGAAAAAAGTCTTCGTGATAATTTTTTGTCAAATCAGGTGATATTGATATATATCACGATATACATCAAATCTGGGGGACTGACATGTCTGTGCTGGAGCCAAACGATGATGCTGAACTAAATTTTAAAATTTAAAATAGAATTAAACAAGAGACAACAACCCCAACCAATTACAGTAAATACAATTCAAAGAATATTGGCAGTTTTTTTCTTTTGTAATTTTTTTATTTTCCTTTTTGTGCTTATTTTCAGATAGTTTTCTTATACATTTTTTTTTTTTTTTACCAATGTCTTGTTGTTTTGGGGTCATCCACTTCCCAGGTTTTTGGGACTTAAGCCAATTTGCTCAGGTTTCAAAGGGTTAAAAGGGCATATTAAATATAAACTTTTATGTCTGTTTGAGATTTGTTTTTGCACTGTTACACCTGAAGGCTGACTGTTCTTATGATTTACGCGTTTCTTCTCACCCCCTTACACTATTTTTTGACCTGAAGTGAAACTCCCTCCTTCCTCACTCTCTTTTAACCCACTAACACCACACGCCTCTCATTTTGTTTTTGGGCTTCTTCAGTGACCCCTCTCTGTCTCGTCTCACCTGAAAGAACGTATCCGACGCTGTCTTTCTCGCTGTGTCGGATGAGAAAAGCTCCGTTGTCATTTCCTGGTCCCAGCAGGTGGCTTTGGGCCTCAAAGCGGTTCATTGTCCCAAAAAACCACCTGGATCAAGACAGAAAGCAATTAATGAAAGTAGATATTAGGAAATGGTCGCACGGTTTCAAACTTAAACTCTGAGATATTATGCAAATGCTTAATTATATAGTTTGAAAATTAACTTTGTGATAATCTGGCAGTTTATTTTGTGATCTTGTCAATCAGAATCAGAAATACTTTATTGATCCCCGGGCGGTAGACTGTGGTTTGTTAGCAGCATAGAGAATGACTACACCTCAAATATAGATGTTTCTGCAAAGATTATGACATTATGATGTCGCAGTGAAGTTGACCTTTGACCTGTTGGATTTAAAATGTCAGAACTTCATTATTTTTTCCTATGAGACATTTGTGTTTAATTCTTTGAGTTAAAACATGTTTTGTGAGTTCACATTAACCTTGACCTTTGACCACTGAAATCTTATCAGTTCATCCTTGAATCCAAGTGAACATTAGTACCAAATTTTAAGAAAATAAGTATAATCAGCAACCATACAGATTATTACTTGAGCAAACTGTTAATTTGGTAATGTGTCAATTTGGCTTAAGTGCTCCAAAGTGGAAATTAAACAACATGAATAGGTCATATAATATTTAAAATATATTGTAATAAAATAATGATATAAGTATTCAGAATCAGCAGCTCTGTAATTAATTTCATCCTTCCAGCAGCTGTTGACATGCAGAAATAACCTCACATTACACACTTCCCATTCTGTTGAAGCAATAAACAGAGAGAGAGAGACAAAACAAGAAGTGGTGAGGCCGACTGTCAGAGCGCTCGCGTCACAGTTTGCATCACCGCGAAGACACAAACACATGAGACTGACATTAAGAAAGGTGTTGTTGACATTTCTCACTGTTGCTTACAACAAAAGGGTTGAGGGGGATGCATGTGATGCAGATCAAGACAACTTGGTGCTTTTCATAATGTAAAGTTACGGCTGCATGAACGTTCCTGTGTCATTACAGAAAAAGGGGAATTAGTATGTGGCAACAGAAGGTGGAGGGTTATGGAGAGGTCTGTGCTTTTAATCCAAAGCTCCAAAAACACAACAGGAAAATATCAAATTTGTGAGGGTGAGTAATGGCTGACATATTAGTTTCCGAGCTTTTTTAATGTATGAGGTCTCTTATTGTTGAATAAATAACAGCCAAATACATTTTCGCTAAATTTGCTAAATTTTTACATTTGGCACAAACTTTTGAGCAGATTTATGTATAAGCTGATTAGAATTTGTTGGTCAAAGGTCAAGGTCACGCTGGCCTTGCATCCATCTCATTTTTGTGAAAGCAAAAGCTAAAGATGGCCTCAAGGGAGTTTCCTCAACTTTGCAAAAACGTCCACTTGGACTCGAGAAAGAACTGATTATCATCTGGGAGTTGAAGGTCAAAGGTCAAGGTCACGCTGACCTCATGAAACATGTTTCAGGCGCCCACCTGGAAACTGTGCTTTTTGTAGGAGACAAAATTCAGGTCAAATGTGTAAAAGGAGGGACGGGGTTAGGTCTACTGAATCAGAAATGTTTTTAAGTTATGGTTCAAAGTAACCAAGAGAAATAGGCTATGTTTACACTGACAGTTAACCCTTTGAAACCTGGAGCGACATCACTTATCTTTTGCTGCTTTCGGACACCTTTCACACATATTTCAAACTTTAAACCTGATGTAATATCTTACAAAAACATGGGGGGAAAGCAACTTGGTAAAAAATGTTCCACAAACTGCAAAAAAATAGTAGGTTTATAAAATTATTTTAAAAAGGGAAAAATGTCCAGGGAAAAAGAAAAAATACAGGAAAAACTATATAATCATCATTATTAGACATTTCAAATCACATTACAGATTTTTTTTCTCATTTTAAGCACTTTTAGGTAATTTCCTTGCATTTCCTTCTTTTATTGTATTTTTTAATTAATTTCCCAGTTATTTTTATTAACTTAGTTTTTACTAATTTCTTGCCAATTTTAAGGTGATTTCTTCTTTCATTGCTTATTGCTTTCTTTCCGTGTTTTTTTAAAGAAATCAAGCCAATTTGTTTAAGTTTTCAAAGTGTTAAAGAGTTAAAATCATCTTACAGAATTTTTCTAATTTGAAGCACTTTTTTTATTATTTATTTTCTTTCTTTAAAACTAATTTCTAATTTACTTTTTACTAATTTAAACTAAGCATTTGGTCATTTCTTCTGCCTTCTTCCCATGTTTTTTTTTTTTTTAAAGAAATCACGCTTGCTCAAGTTTCAAAGGGTTAAAAAGTTAAAATCATGTGACAGAAATGTTTTCATTTTAAGCATTTTTTCTTTAAAAAAAAAAAGAATTTCCAGGTAATTTTTTGTGTACTTTTTTTTTTTTTTTTTTAATACTAATTTCTTGCTAATGTTTTATTCATTTCTTCTTCTGTTGCTTATTGCCTTCTGCCCCTGAAGGGTTTAACAGTTACGGTTTCTGAAAACACCACTCACGGTTGCATTTGTAGGGACTCGGCCCGGTCCAGGTAGTTTTTGGGCACGATCCCGGTGTCCAGCACGCGCCCGTTCTTGTCGATCCTGCGCGCGGTCCACCAGTCCCCGGTGCGGCTGATCACGCTGAACAGGTCTCCCTCCTGGAAGGACAGCTCGTCCGCGTGCCGCGCGTCAAACGGCCACAGCGCCGTGTAGATGGAGCCGCTCTCCGGCACCCTCTCCGGAGTTACCGGAGTCGGTGATCTCTCCTCATCGCCGCCGTCACTGCTGCTTTTTTCCCTTCCTCCTCCACTATCAACACCTCCTCCTCCTGCTCCTGCTCCTGCTCCAGGAGGAGGCTTCTTGTTGGTGAAAATCCTGTCCCATAGTGAGTCCAGACATGGGCAAGCTCTGCGCAGACACTCACCCATAGATGACCATTGATTTGCCCCCCTGTTAGAGCCGCCGTCCCCTCCACAGCCTCGGAGCGCGTCAGCCGACAGCCGGCTACACCTGTCGGACAGGTAGAGAGGGTGAAGCGCGAGGAATCCTCGGAATGCCTTTACAGAGAAACTGTTGTTGAGAGTGTGACTGAAAGACCTGACAACTTCCTTATGCCAGGCAGTAATGAAGCGCGCGGGAACCCCGCCTATGATCAGACACGCGTCATAAATCTCACAGTAACTGATGGATAGATGGATAACCTGTTTAGTTAAACAATTACAGTTAACTACTGACAGTCTACGGGTTTATGGTGTAGAAGTTGGTGTAGAAGCTCCAAAAAGCACCAAGATTTATGGTGATTTTTTTTATTTATTGGAAAAGCTGTACATGACTGTCAGAATTTGGCAGTATTTTTACAGCAATTTCACAAAAACAACTTTCCCCATAAAATTACAGAATTATACAGTAGATTGCGAGATTTACAATGACAAAAAATATTACATACAATGTTTTTACAGCATTTTCCCCCCCAAAAAATGTATGTTACTGTAAGAATTTTGCGGTATTTTTACAGCAATTTGTTATAGTACTTCAGTTTAGTTATTCTGGGGCAAATTTTGCACTTTGTACTCATAACGCTTTGTTTCTGTGTTATTAACCCTTTGAAACTTGAGCAGATTGGCGTCTCTAAAAGGCATGGGAAGAAGGCAGTTACCAACGAAAGAAAAATGACTCCCCAAAATAGAAAGAAATTAGTAAAGAGCACAAAAAATTACCTGACAAAATAGTTTAAAAAAATGCTTAAAATGTATACTAATTCTGTAACATAATTTTAAATATGTATTTAAATATATATAAATATAAATATGGCTTTCCCTGCCTGCCCTAGTTGATCCTGCTTCCTGCTCCTACTGGATTCGTCTGCTCTGCTTCCTGCATGACGCTAACGCTGCCTCCTCCTCGACCACGAGCCCTGCCTGTCCCTCTACGGAGTCCCCGCTTTTCCAAAAAGATCCCAGCTGTAGGTGTTTCTGTAACTTACCTGATACATTCACCTGCCAGTCCGCTCCACATTCACCATGTCCCCACTCGAACTCTGAACTACCACCTGTGAATGTGAGCTGACCCCAGTCCTTCTATGAACTCTGCTCACCTGCAGCCTGACTGTACTCGCCTGTGCTCCATTAAACCTGCCGAAAGATTAATAAAGGTCAACTGCTTACAACTGCTCACCCGCTCTGTTGTGCTGCATTTGGGTGATATCACACCCCGTTATTTGTTTTTACAAACTTAAACTTTTATGAGTCACTTGTTGTATAATACTGATCTGAATTCAACGTAAATTCGCGCAGTATCTGAAGCGGCTTAGGTAAACACCTGACTCTTTTAATTTGTCTCGCTTGGCTGAGTGACAGCATGAAACCTGGGTGTAACTAACAACCAAGAAGACATTCTTGAAATACAAAGCATGCCTAATATATGATGCATTATAGGCCTGGGCAGCATATTGATATTATATCAATATCGTGGTATGAGACGAGGTTTTGTCTTAGATTTTTGTTATTGTAATATTGTAAGTGTCTTTTCCTGGTTGTAAAGGCTTTTCCATCTGCTATATTTGCCTTAACCCACTGAATCAGTATGTCCTTATCACTGACGAGTTTTTTAAATAAAAAATCTCATTATGTAAATATTGTATAGCACCACTAGTCAACCCTACAAAATTACAGTGCTGGACTCAAATACTGAGTTATTCAAGTATTTGCTAATTGGGTAGATATTCAGTTTTCATTTTAGGCATTTGGATATGCTTTTTTGTTTTTTGCAGAGGATGAATGGCATTTCAGTGTTTGTAGTCCTGCTGCTGCCCCTGTCACACACACAGGGACAGGAATGCTCATTTTACCCAACATTTATCAGCAGCTTTATTAGATGAGCAGGTTTTTTAAACACGAGTAAACCCGCTAAATGGCTGCGTTCCCAGTGCCGCTGAACTTACCACTGGAGAGCGAGTCGGCCTTTCCGTCAATTTTACTGTCAACAAAGAAATCAGTGCACTGAAACTGAAAACTTTGTTTGAACTTTGATCATGCTAAATTCATCTTCTTCTGCCTTATGTTCTCTTAAAAATAAACTTTGCATATGGTGCAAATCGGACAACATACAAGCCAAATACCGATATATTTGTGATGGGCCAATATCATCTGACTGATATATCGGTGGGGTAACAAATCTATTTCATCCCAAATTCTTTTCATTTGTTCTTCATTTGTACTTCTTCCTGGAATATCTCTGGACATGACAAAGACAGATGTAATGACAAAATGCACACAGACACATTTCAAAACAATACTTAAAATATTTTTTATTCTGTGCACTACTGGTGTTTGGTACCTGATGGCACGCAGCCTCAAACATACAACTCAATCTTGTGATTTGGTGATTATGGCTAGAGTTTCCTGAACTTGGCTCCGTCTGCCGTTTATCATCATGCATAAAAGACAAAAGTTGCATTGTTCTCAAATTGCATTGCATTGCAACATTGTTGTACAATTTTGTGGTGCAGAAATCCCACAAACCGCCCCTCCCCGAAAGAGCCTTCTGGACATGGCTGATTCACTGTGCAGGTCTTTTTGCTTTAGGTTCTTCATCTTTGTAGCTCTTTACAGTTTGAAGTGTAGTCTGTGGTGTAAACATAGGCACTCTAGTTGTAGCTGGCCATTACAGCGGGCCTCTGAAAGAGGTTTAATAACTTAAAGCCTGTACACATGGCTCTTTGGCCCGCTGGCTTTTCAAGCGCTGGGTCAACCCCCAAATATGTATCAAAGGATAAAAACAATTCCCACACTATTCTAGAGAAACTTACATGTGTAACATTTTCTCAAAACCTTCTCAAATTCCTGCAACAGAAGGAAGGCTGAATGAAATACTTTATGCTTGTGGTTAATAACAAAACTAACAATGTGTAGCCACGCTAGAGGCCCCACGAGGCCAGAAAAAAACAAAGAATGGCTGAAAAATTCAGAGGAAAGTTTGACTTTGATCCTCATGGATGATGGGGTATAAAATGTTTTGTTTGTCCCACAGGAAAAGACATTTTGTCACATATATCAAATGGGTTATCCTTGAAGAAATGGCCATTTTAGGACAACTCAAAACGGGTTTTCATTACAGATTTCTCTAAAAAAAAAACGCTGATCAAAGAAACATACATCCCAAATGTTGAACTAAAAGCATAAGTTTGGATTTTTAAAAGTTTATGATACTCCTTGCATGCCATATGTGCACCAAAAGAGTTATTGGTCACTGTAATGTTATTAAGATACTTTTATTCTATCCTACCCTTTTATCTTAAAAAAAATAAATTTGATCTTGAATAAGAGATTATACCTCAGAAGTGATGGATGAGGGGATTTTGACTTGAATGGTGGCACCAGATTAAAAATCATCAGTTTATTAAAGTTGTTTGGTTCATCCTTTGTGTAAAGTGATGTTCTGTTACCAAGTATCATGGCAATGTGTCATGTTGCTTTTTCCTAAAAGGGAAAAACATGAAACTTTGTCCATATTTCACAATAGATTGAAGTGCTGGTCTGTCATCCGGCACGGGGACCCCTTAGCGTGGCTAAAAACCCAGCAAGCTCTGAATTATTGCACATAACTTAGATTGAAGCACTGGCTTTACAGTCAGAAGACAGGTTGAGCCCTGACCTGTGATTTCACAACATCTGCAAGTGTGCATACACAGACATGGCACATACAGACGTAATAAAATATTATTTATAAAACACAAAAGGGTATAAAATTAAAAACAGTTGTGAATGTGCCCAGGGGTTTAGTGTTCAGTTTTTTAAGTAGGAGTGTATTTACACACCTTTCTCAGGCTACTTTTAGTCTTTCTTGCTTTGTTTTAGCCTCAGAAATTAAGTATTGTTCTTTGATTTGGCGAGCATCTTGAACATTTTACTCCTGTTTGTCCGCTTTAATGCTCTTCTCCCTCCGTCCTTCCAAACCGTGGTGTTTTTAAAGTACTTTTACCCTGTTTGTGCATGAGGAAGGAGAATATTCTTCGCTGTTTCTCATTCCCCCTTTTCTTCATATTTGCAGTCCGTCCTGCTTGCAGTTGCAGATACTTTCACCATGCATGTTTATACTTCTATAGTCTTGAAATATATCCTGGCATATATCGTATCCAGCTGGCTGTGCAGGGCGTGGAAGGAGGGTCTCTTAAAGGGCTCGGCGGCCCAGCAGTCCATCATGATGCGGTAAATATTCTGAGGGCAGCGTGTTGGACAGGGCAGCCGAAACCCCGATGACAGCAGATCCAACACTTCTTTGTTGCTTTTTCCTAAAAGGGAAAAACATGAAAGTTGGAGTTCACTAATTTCCAAACGTTTTGTTTTGCAGGCAGGGGTATTCCACCGTGCAGAAAGCCAACAACCACAACTATGACAACACCAGGAACTGCTGCAACAGCTCAACTTTAAAAGGTAAAGTCAACACGACTCTTGAATATTAACTCAAAAAAAAAGTATGAGGTATCTTACAAAAAAATCACACAGCATTGTTTTGAAATTATTGACCAAAGGAAATTTTAAAAAGCAAAAAAAAAAAAAAAAAAATCCATGGTTAATAGTGACGACATTAAAGGGTTAAAAGGTTGAAATAATTTCCTAAAAACAGTTGAGCAGTGTGGTTTTTAATCAAAGAAACAGGAGTAAATAGTGCTTTGTTGCGGACTGTTTTGGCAGTGGATTAATCCACAGTTAATTACATATCTGTGACCCATTTTTACAGTTTAAAAAACCCCCAAAAACAAACAGTATTGTGTTATTCTTTCTCTCGATACTTTCCAAATTGTCCAAATTAGCTCCAGCTTGCCTGTGGCACATTCTTTCTTATTTCATTTTCATGGGATACGTTGACAGCAAGCAAAAAAAGCTAAACAACAGCTTTCATAAGACTAGTTTTTGTGGATTATTACAAATAAAGTAAATAAAACTGCATTCTCCGGTGACATTACTCCACTGTGCTGACTAACAGAATAACACTGCAATATTTTTCCTTTCAAAATGCACGAGAAACCGAGGAGGGTGTAACCACACATGAATCATCTGCACACCCAGTAGCTCCATATTTACACTCATACAGTTAGTCCATTGTGTAACTCAGAGTTGTGCATACTTCCAATACTTTCCCACTGATTAATAAACAGGTCAACACTGTAATGAATCTGCTGGAAAGCTCAGTAGTTTATGCAGTAAAAAAATAAAAAGAAGTCAACATTGTACCTTCATAAGGCATCTTGCCGCGTGACATCATCTCATAGAGCAGGACCCCGAAAGACCAGACGTCGGATTTTACGGAAAACTTCTGGTAAATTGCTGCTTCAGGAGCCGTCCACCTGACCGGGATCTTTGTGTTTCGACTGGCTGTGTACACACTGTCCTGTAGAGAAAAGTGATGGTAAAGGGTTAACAGGATACATTTTTACATTAACAGTGCACTGCGCAGCCTTTTGTTTTCCTCAAATTTAACCCTTTGAAACCTGGATCCAAATCACTTTTCTCGTGTTGCGTTCAGGTGCTCTTCACAAGCTATTTGACCCTTGAAATCTATGGAAACTGGTTTGATTTAATTTGAAAACAGAGGGGGGGAGGCAATGACCAACTTGGCAAGAAATTTTCCACAAATTATCAGAAATTTTACCTAAAAATTAGTTTTGAAAAAGAGGGGAGGATTAATAGAAAATAATCCAAAAAATGGGGAAAAATGTGAAGAAAACTATTTATAATTGCAATGATTTTATATTTAAATTATACAAAAGAAAAAAATGCATATATAATTTTATTTTCAGCACCTTTCTAGGTCATTTTCTTGTTTATTTTTCTTTTCTTTTTTTTTTTTTACTCCTTTTATGCCTATTTTCAGGCAAATTTCTTTTTTTAACATTTTTTTTTGCTTGTTTTGGTTCATGTCTTGTTGCTGCTTGTTGCCTTCCCCCTTTTTGAAAGGAATAAAACCACTTTGCTCAGGTTTCAAAGGGTTAAGACAACATTTACCATGAAGCCCACAATGGACCGTGTTTTTTCTTGACGAATACAGATCGCTATTTGTACTCACCCCTGTATCATGTTGAATTTGTTAAGAAAGCTTTGTTTTTTTAGTTTTTGATTATGGGGTTTCCAAGGGTTAGTTCAGCTTCAGCAAAGTTACAAACCAACTAACTGATCCATGCAGCAGCAGACCAGCAGCTCCCATGTTCAATTACTGTTTTAAGTGAAAATAATGAAATAATAAAAATAAATATGTTTTATAATTGTTCCATGGTCTTCTTGGCCTCTTTATTTATCTATTTTTAATTCAAGTCAGAGATTAAATTGTGTATAGCATTTAACAATATACTTTTTTTTTAAGTAACAGAAAACAAAAAACAAAACAAAAACAGACATATAACAAACATAAAAGTGATATTTGTGTGTAGCAGAGAACCAGGGGGGTTACAATACAGTTTCGGCTCATTACCTTAATCTGATCTATGTGAATTGATAAACTCAAATCCATCACTTTTGAGTCTCAAAGTAAATGTTAATTTTTCCATGACAAATATGTTGTGCATCACGTTGTACCAGTCTGTTAACCCAGGTGGTCTTTGACATAACCACTTTTTTGTTATTGCTTTTTACTGGCTACTATCATTACTCTGTACATATGCTTTTTAGAATCATTCCCAAATACAAAACTTAAAAAATCAATCTTGACCTCTTTATTTTCATTAGCCTGCATTAAAATAGACTTCCACTCTATAATTCATTAAAGTAGGCCTGCTGTGATCATTTTCAGTGTAAAGTTAAAGGTAATGTGACCACTGAGGGAGATTTAGGGCCAAACTGTTAAAACTCAGCACTCCTGCCCACAAAACCACCTGTGCTCCTGATCATGTTACTCTGAGACCTTCAGTGAATATCAAATATATATACTGGGAGGTTATTATTACATTTCATATGATTAGAAATGGCTAATGTGTGGCGTTTTGGATAAAAGCATCTGCTAAATACTCCTTACCTTTGTGTTAGTAATTAGTCTTCATAGTAGCCTATATTTCATTAATTATTCATTTCCACTGCTAACTTTTAAGTCAAAGTGTCCAATTGTTTTGTAAAAAATAAGCATCTCTTTGCGTGGAAATTAAAAACGTGTCAGTGCAGCTGAAGTTAAAGTTTAATGAGTGTTTAATGGAAGTTAAAAGCTAGAGAGACAAATATGGTCCGGACGGGGACTCAAACCCGAGACAGACAGGTGGAAAACACTATCAATGTCCGCGACGCTACCCTATCTACCTGTCTATACCTCCCTTTTTAGCACATTATAATCTTTACCCGCTCAGACATTTCCATGAGAAGCTAAATGTGCTGTTACATCGTGCAGGTGACAGAAAATTACTATATTTTCCCCCAAAAAAGAAGTTAAAGAAACATGTTGACAGGACCATTAAGGTTGAAAAGTCTGAAGAAGAAAACTAAATTAAATCAGTTTAATTCTTGCAAAACCTTGTTTCTGCTTTTCAAGTATGAGATTTGTGTAGAAGGTTTAAAATGCAGCACAGACCAGCAGACACAGTCTTCATGCACAATCAGATTTATTTACGGTAAATATTGTTGTCTCTCAAGTTACGTGCTAATGTTTAGGTATTACACACAGAACCTTTAAGCTGTCTCTTTCTTAACTGATATTACCACATTTAGACGCTCTTTATGGGAAAATGTTGGTTATTATGTCGCAGATTTGTTGAAACTTTTGTTTGGTTTTACACTGTAGTTAATTTGTGGTTGTGGCAGAAAAAAACCTCTTGGTTATAGTTGGGAAAATATCATGTTTTGGTTCAAAATGCCAGCTTTTCATGGCACTATAGAAGCAGGGAATGCAGGAAAGTCTCAGAAAAAACACTTTTCGTGGCACCACAAACAGTGACAGTGCTAATAATGCCCACGTTTGGTGGTTAAAAAAGCAGCTGATAACTGATTGGTAGATCTTGACTAGTGGTCTGCAGCTTGTCAGCCATCTCGCCTTGGTGTCACGCCATCCACCGTAATTTTTTGAAACATTCGTTTTTCAAAATAAAAACAAAAAAAAGACTTGTTTTTTTAATATTTGTTTCCAAAACCAAAATGAAAAAAAAAGAAGATAATTACCATTTTTCCAAATTTGTGCTCAAATATAAAAAAGGGAAAAATCGGACCACCCTGTTATCTACTTCCAACAAGACATTGGCAAAATAAGTCATTAACTGTTTGGTTTTGGAAACAAATATTGAAAAACTAAGTCATGTTTTTATATAATTTTTTTATTTTAATGAATGAATGATACACGGATTCACCATTCCCTCCTCCTGACGACAAAGTCAGCTCATAGACTACGTCACTTTATAAACGTTATGATATGTAGGAAACATGCAAATGTAACATATTTATGATTTTCATAAACATGCCAACATTTTCTTCTGGCTACTGCACGAGTTATTACTACACACAAAATAAAATATGCAGATTTGAGTGCTGCTCCGTTTCACGGCACAGATGGAAGAAGGATGGTGTTTAACATTTCATGAGTTTACAAAGAAACAACAAAGCGCGCTATACATATTTAAAAAGAGCACAGATCAAGAATTAGGGTTATCTAAAATAAGAAAGTGGGTTTTGACTAATGAGACAATAAAAATAACCCCCTTCTTTGATGCTGTGTTTACATGTTTTCTTTCAGACACAAACAACCTGCTTACCTTAATGATCCGAGCCAGTCCGAAGTCGGCCACCTTGCAGACCAGATCTTCTCCCACCAGGATGTTTCTGGCAGCCAGGTCTCTGTGGACGATGTTTCTGTCCTCCAGGTAGGCCATGCCCTCTGCGATCTGACTGCCCATGTAGATCAGATGAGCTGATGTCAGCACCTGGCCTTCAGCAGCTACAAAAACACACACACAAACACACACAGTCAGCTAAACTGGTGAACAGCATGGATCTTTTATAACCCAAACTCTGATACAAGCACCAAAACATTACATATATTTTTCTACAAAACAGCCTTTATGTCAGTTATGACATTAAACACACCTTCCTGAGTTCGAGAATAATATGTACAGTCTCTTTATTATCTATAGTCTATCACATAAAGCAGTCTATAGCATTCATTGAAACAGTAGTTGACATTTTACGGAGGCTGTTCTGTCCTCTAACTAAAAAAAAATCTGCGAAAAATCAATGACGTAACTACAAGGCGACAGGAACAGAAGTGGATTAATTTAATGTATAAAAATGTGTACAGTGTATGAACAACTTGAATCCAGTAGTCATTACTTCTATGAAATTGTCTACATTTCAATTTTCTCTTAATTTTGTTTTTTCTTTCTCTCATTTTCGTTTTTTATAGCAGATGTATTGTTTCTTTTAATATGTATTTTGATTTTGATTGAAAAATGTCTTTGTAATGTATAGCAAACTGAAAAGCTGTATGAAAATGGTATGGGAAAAAATACAGTATATTAAAAAAAAGTGGATCAAGAGAGATCTCTCTCTAACTCAGACCAAACTCTATAAAACAGTAAAACTAGGCAGCGCTGATCAAAATATTAACCTTTTTTTTATTGCTGTGTTGCTTATTTCTCACCTAAAATGTTTTTAGTAACACATTTTAACTTACTGTTTAACTCTAATTCAAGATTGTTACCAGACTGCTGCCATATTTTTTCCTACGCTTTAAAAATGGACAAGCTCGGGCCAAAAGGCCAAAATGACCAAAAACAACAAACAACAAAAACGCACAAGCTTGCATTTCATCACCCATTACCAGCCAGTGGGAGGGTTTATTGGTCTGGTGCCATGCAGTGCATTCTGGTACTTGTAGGTTTTCTACCTCTTGAGCAAAAGCGAATCCAACAGCTATTTTTCTCTGGTCATTTAGCACCATTTTCAAAAATATATTTGTCTTTTTACTGCAGAGACGGCCCAGTTTTACAAAAAGACCATCTTCCAGCATTGAAGTAATTCTTTTTACAAGAGCTTACAAACTCATCGACTCAGAGATAAATGTAATATTGGGAGTTTGTTCCTCTCAAACAAACAGCTAAAGGTGTGTTCAGTTCTGCAGTGTTTTGTTTTTTTCAAGTCGAGTCAATTTTATTTATAGAGCCCATTATCACAAAACATGGTTTGCCTCAGAGGGCTTTGCAGTGTACGACATCCCTCTGCCCTTAGACCCTCACATCACGCAAGGAAAAACTCCCGAAAAAGAAACCCTGTAACGGGGGAAAAAAAAGGAAAAGGATGGTGAGGGATCCCTCTTCCAGGACGGACAGACGAGCAATAGATGTCGTAAATAACAAATGAAATACAATCATGGCAAAAAGGAAAGAGACAGAGAGAGGGGAGGAGCGGGGGAGAGAGGGGGAGAGAGGCACAGCAATAATAGAAACAGATACATGTCAAATTACAATAACAACAGGTGTGAAAATAATTAATTGCACTCTATGATGATATTGAGGGTGATGATAGGAGTCTCATGCGTATATTGATAGATATAGAAATATACAGCGTTAGAGCTCCTCATGCCCGGAAACTGTGCTGCAAATGAGCAGCACGTGTTTTCCTCCTGTTTTAACACAGGTCGTACTTCAGGAGTGACTCTAAATGACTCGTAAAGCTGACTGTTTACTGCGGAGCAAAGAAAATAGATGTCACGTTAGAAAAGCAACATGAGGAACATGTGACATTGTTCTACGCAGACTTGCAATAACAAGCTGCAGTTCTAAGGTGTTTGCTCAGGGTGTGATTATAACTGTTGGTTGTTGTTTACACACATAATGATGATAACGTGGTGTAATGATGGCAGATCCTCTTTGCAGGAATAGGGAGGAAATACGATCACTGACAACCTGCATGTAAACAGAAGTTTTACTGTACTGCAGGGATACTCAACTGGCTTTGCTTGGGGGCCACTTTTGCAAAATGACAAGAGGCCAGGGGCCCATCGCAGCAGCCCCATACATGCTTCTAGGATTTTAGGACGTTTTTATCGGATTTTAGGACATTTCTCAGATAATAGGACGTTTTTTAGCATTTCAGGACATTTCTTGGACTTTGGGATCTTTATAGGATTTAAGGACATTTTAAGAATTTTTAGGACATTTCTATGATTTCAAGACATCTCTTGGATTTTTAAGGACATTTTTAGGATTTTAGGACATTTCACGAATTTTAGAATGTTTCCCGGATTTTAGGACATTTCTACAATCATAAGACATTTCTAGACTTTTTTCAGGACAATTCTAGGATTTTAGGAGATTTCTTGGATTTGAAGACGTTTCTTGGATTTAAGACATTTTTCGGATTTCAGGACATTTCTATAATTTAGGGCATCTCTAGGATTAATAGGATGTTGCTAGGAACTAAGGACTTTTTTAAAAAAAAAAAAAAAAAGAAGGACATTGCTAGGGTTTGGGGACCTCTGTAGGAATTTAAAGGACATTTTTAGGATTTTAGGACATTTCTTAAATTTTAGGACATTTCTAGGATACTAAGACATTTCTAGATTTTGGAGGACATGTCGAGGATTTTAAGACATTTCTAGGATTTTAGTGAGATCCTCACTGACACTTTTGTTGATAGAGAAACTATTTTGTTGTGTGCACTCTGGCACCTCATGTATACTAAAAGTACAAAAACAATGTTGTGAATCACTTTATTTTTATTGTAAATTAGAGAATGGATTGGGGGCCACCCGGCACCCTATCATGGGCCAGATTTGGCCCGCAGTCCGTATGTTGAGTATCACTGTTGCAGCATGTAAAACATATTGTCCAATAACCCAATCAGATTTGAATGAAGTAATTTTTCCTCCCTCGTTGTTTGAGGTGTTTCAGTGAAAGTATTACTGCTCCCATGAAGGTTATAAGTACAGTCATGACATGCAGACGCACACGCAGCATGAAGCATATAAACCTTCCCCTGGAATGAGACGTATCTGAGTCAAACCTCTCACACTTTGCTCACTAAGACTCCCTGCGATTAAAGCCTTTTGTAAAACGTCAGAACAATATTTCTGTGCCGAGCGGAGCTGCCAGAACACAGATTATAATTCCATTTGCTTTGGATTTAAGGGGGGGTTAACCGTCACTTGGCCTAAATACTGCTTCACAAGGCTTTCCAAAAAATGTCTGAGGCAAGGGCTGAAATTCTCAAACCCAAGAAAAGGAAAAATTAAGTTCCTGTTCTAAACCTCTTTGCATATTAAAGCAAAAGTGGAGTCCTCTCTTTCAGGAAGCGGGCAAGTTTAGAAACAGGAAATAAACCAGTCTAAGCACGTATTGAGGAACTGGTTTACCATCAGATTTCTGTAGAGGAGATGCATGTACTCTTACATATTACAGGCATTTTATGACCCTGTCTGACCTTTCCTCAGGTATCTTTAACCCATGTAATTGTATCTGTGTGTTTCAGGACTCACAGGCGAGGTAGGACTTGAGGCTTCCTTTGCTCATGAGTTCGGTCACGATGTAGACCGGCTCTCCTCTGGAGCACATGGCCAACAGCTGGATCAGCTTCGGGTGATGGAGACTCTTCAACGCCTGAACCTCCTTCACAAACTCGTCCTGCTTCGTGTCCTCTGGAGGAGAAAGTAGTGGAGAAAAAAGAGTTATTGGTGAGTTTATACCTTATTTATTTTGGTTGTCCTTCTTTTCACTGTTATTTATGCTGCTTTCATGTATTCAAAGTAGGGTTAGGGACAATACAGATACTAACTATTAGTAGTTAATGAGAGCGATAACCGATGTTTGTAACAGATATGCATTTACAATAAAAATGAAAATATTTCTGTCAAAATTTAGAACTGGGAATATAACAACCTCCAACACAAAACTTTGTTTAAATGCCTTTTGCAAATGTTTAATCAAAACTGAGACTGTCAACATCATTAAGTTCCTGGCATTTAAAAAAAAAATAAAATCAATTGATAATTTAAATTGGAAATGCATAAAAACAGCTCTCTTAGGTTTTACAGAATAAAAGTTCCTCCCATGCTGACACTTTGTTTTTACTTTTTATGTATTTATTTATTTTTATCGGCGATCATTAGAATAAAAAACTAATACAGATAATTGGCAAAATGTCAGCTACTGGCCCCAATAATAAACCAGGCTGATAATCTGTCGACCCCCTAGTTTAATGCTGGACAGGTAGCTTTATTTTGACATCATTCTGCAAAAATCCCACACGTTCCCAAGTCGTCACATATCCAGATCTTCTTAATACATCGATGGAGAAAAGTCTGTTTTTAAGTCCGGCTGTATTTTTGTGCCTCCTCCAGAAAACTGCCTATCCCAGCTTTAATTTGGGTTTACATTCATGATCATCTTTCCAACCATGTCTTCTTTTCTCCACGCAGCTTCCCACATTTCTCCAAACTGCTCCTCATTTCCATAATTTACATTTTTACCCACCACCTCCACACTCTTTTCATTCACCTCTCTGCCGCCACCCTACAGTTCCCGTTCTTCGTCTAACACTTCATTAACTCCTGAAAAACACTTTAAGCAGCTTTTTTCCCCCACCCTTACTCTTTTAATAACCTCCATTTCTCCATCTCCATCACTGCATTTGATATCATCGCCGCTCTTTATCACGCTCGTCATGTTTTTGTCCATCCTCTGTGTCCCTCCTTTTGTCCATATTTAGCTTTATCTGCCTGAATGAACAGCTGTACTCCACTGAGGTTGTTTCCTGCGTTGGCCAATCAAAAATATGCAAGCACACATTCCAGTTAGGATATTTTATAACATGTATTGTATTGCATTGGGATATTTTTATTTATTTTTTGTTTCCTTGCAAGTGTAAACCAGTGTGTCTACACGTAATGAACTTTAAACTGGACTTCCTAGTTTGCATCTGGTTGATCTGGTTTTTAATTCAGTCGAATGTATTAATAAAGAACATTTAAAAGCAACAGAGTTGATTAAAATGCTGTACATTAATAAACAGATAAAATATAGCATAAATAACACCAAAAAATAAACAGGACATGTTCACCAAAAAGGCCAGAAGATAAAGATAAAAAACACAAACAGATCTGCACACAGTTTAAGGAGTAATCTAACACCAGGCTTAAAAATCAGGTGTTTTACTGCCATCTCTGGTACAATAGAGGGTATTTATTTTGAAAAAAAAAAAAAAGCTAGAAGAGGTACTGAGAAGTGAAAAGGGGACAGAAACCCATCGTGTCCTTCAGTATCTGTTCTCTGTTGGAAAGTTTCAAGCTTTTTGCAGAGTCACTGTTGGTGTGGTCAGAACTGAGAAAAAAATAAATGTCAAGGAGCGTTGAATTACTTTTTGATGGCCACCATCTGATTTTATGGCTTCAATTAAAAGAACCCTGTGGAGTTTTTGACGTCTAATTATGGAGTGATGTGTCTGATTAGTGAGACTCTGTTAGTCAGTAACACAGTACACACTCACGTTAATCGCTTCACACTTTTCCACTGATCTACAGGTGGCGTATTGTGTCAAGAAATGGAGCGTTATACCAACAAATTGGGCAGAAGACGACTGCAGACCAGCTTAAATACAGATGTAAGAAATGCTGATTTTAAAGTGTTCAAAACAGTCTGCTTTGCATTTGTGTTCAGGTAACTCTTGTAATTAAACCATGAACAAACCTGGATCATGACCATAAAACCTTGAAATATTTGGCTGTATTTATTGACTTAGTTGTCAAATTAAATATGCAGATTTTTTAAAAATTAGATTATTTTTTTATGTATAGAGGAAGACTGCAAGCTGGCAAACATCTATATTAATAAAAACTGGCTTTAAAATAAAATAAAAAAACTTTCTTATGAGGAAGGAAATGCATAACCTAAATCCTTCAAGTTTTAATGTGATCTTTAAACACATACTTTGATTTTCGACTCATTTCACAACATCTTTCTGACTTCGTACCTTGTTTCAGTGTCTTTATGGCCACTTTCTTGTTCTCTGTGGTCCACAGAGCCTCCCACACCTCTCCAAAGTGTCCCTCTCCCAGCTTCTTGTGGAGCCTGAATTCCTCTCGAGGTCTCTCCCACGGCTCCATGTCAAACAGCTCCCGCTGCACAGAGACGACAGGGTGAGTCCACACGACTTAAAGTCAAAACTGTTTAAAACAAGTGGCCAGACAATGCTGCAATATTTGGTTTACAAACAATGGTGAACCAAAGATTCAACCCAGTGGTATTTACACAGCTTCCAGCTCAGCAAGACTGTGCATTGGATTGCATTGGATTGTGTATTGTTAGATTCATCAGTTTTAAAATAACTCCCCTACTCTGCACAATACGAGATGCTGAGACACTGATCCATGTTGGACTGTGGGAATACAAAACTGCTTAGTTGCAGAATTCACATGACATGTATGATTTGTAACGTGGACGGATTGTGCTCCTGCTCAAAGCTGGAAACACAACAAAGTCACTTATTAAACTACGTACTCTGAGCACTTTTCCTTTATACTGATTGTTGGTTTTCTGTCACTCTGAATATTTTGTCTTCTTGTGGTTGTCTATTTTTTTCATAGATGTCTTACAGCTGAGATCAAAATGAGAGAAAACGCGACCAAACACGACGATGTGGAAAGAAACAACAAAAAGGTTCTAATGTGAGTCAGAATTTCCATTTCTCGTAACTTTTGTTTTTAATGACAATGGGAAACTGGAATTACCACCTAGCAGTTGTATGCCTCTGCAAACCAGTTTATGGTCTACAGTTTATGATATGATGTCACACAGTTAAGTTAACTTTTTGGGTATAAATGTCACCACTTTGTGTCCTATTAGACATTTGTGTGGAATTGTGTCATTATTACCGTATGAATTAATAAGTTAGGGCAAAAACAAGTTTTGTGAGGCCACAGTGACCTTGACCTTTGACCTTCAACCACCAAATTATAATCAGTTTATTCTTGAGTCCAAGTGGATGTTTGTGCCAAATTTACAGAAACAGCTTTGAGGCATTCTTGAAATACTGAGTTCATGAGAATGAGAGGGAAGCTCAGTCCCAGTGACTTTGGTCACCAAAATATGATCAGTTCATCGTTGAGACCAAGCGGATGTTTGCGCCAAATTTTAAGAAACTTCCTCAAGTTGTTCTTGAAATTTAACGCTCCAAGAGTGAGGCAGACAAGGTCACAGTGACTTTGAACTTTGACGTCCAACCACCAAAATCTTATCAGTTAATTGTTGAGTCCAAGTGGATGTTTGTGCCAAAGTTGAAGAAATTCCCTTATGGTGTTTAAGAAATATAACTTTATAAGACTGAGACAGAGGAGGTCACAGTGGACTTTGATGTAGGACCACCAAAATTCAATCAATTCACCCTTGAGTCCAAGTGGACGTTTGTGTTTGAAAAAAATCCGTCAGGGCCTTCCTGAGATAAGTATTCACGAGAATGAGACAAACTACCCAAAATATAATATTTACTAACCCACATTTTTATTCTATTTTTTCCAGTTTGGATGTAGATGCAGACAGATATCACTCTGGATGATGCATTTAATGATCGGCATCATGTAAGGTAAGTGCAGAATGAATGAGTAAATGAACGAATGAATAAACAACACTTAGGCTTAAATAAATGGAACATAAATTTATATTTATTTATGGTCATAAACAGTCAAGTGCCACAAAACATTTTGTTCTAATGATCAGGTGCTTTGATAAACAGAAAATGAAATGAACAGATCAATGAAATGATTTGTCAAAAAAAACATATTTATATATAAATAAGACAATAACAAACAAATCAACTCAATTTCATATTAGAAATAAATAATGAAAAAATTTGTGTTAATCAGGTAATACATAAAGCAAGCCTGTGTTGCCTCAGCGTCGTTGCTTTGAGGCACACATTGTGCATTGCGTAGAAAAAAAAGTGCCCAAATAAATTGAAATAACAAAGGATGTTTAAATTGAAATTCAGTTTGTTGTATCTCAGTCTACTCCACACAGAAAACACCATTAAAATGATTCCATTTTCTATTTTTATCACATTTCCCCATCATCGTTAATTATAGCAACAAAAGGTCAGGCAGATTGTTTAGCCGGTCCCACTTAATTAAAATATTGTCACCCTTCATTTCTAATTATGCGTTACATAATCTCACTAATGGCTTTAAGTTTGACAAATGTCACCACTTGGGCTTTCACACAGTCTATTGGGCAGTTTATTAGGCATTTAAACAGCAGGATAAATCTGCTTTTAGAAGCTGAAATCTAACAGAAGGATCAGTCGTGTCGTTGTTATACAAAACAAGCTTAATCAGGTTTTATCGACCGTGTCTCTTGGCTATGTTTTTACAGAAAACAAGACATTGTGCCAAGCCAATAAAAAGTGATTGAGAGCGTCGTTAGTGACTCTTTTTACTGGTAGAACATTTAACTGATAGAGCATTTAAATCTAAATGTGATTTTTTATTTTCTAAATGCAGATTTATTGTTGTGTTTGAAGGCTTAAATGATCGACCATTAGATCGCGCGTAAGCTCAGTAAATCAACAGCAGAGCGGTGTAAAAAGAGAACACACTTAAAGGTCCACTGTGTAGGATTTAGGGGGATATATAGGCATATATATAAGTAAGTTTTCTTGAGTGTATAATCACCTGAAAATTCAAATTGTTGTGTTTTCGTTGACTTCGAATGAGCCGTTTATTCGTAGATGTTGCAGCCCCATGTTTCTACAGAAGCCCAGAACAAACAAAACACTGGCTCTAGTTAGGGACGTTTGCGTTTTTGTTTTGGCCACCATAGTTAGAAGCCCTACAAACGCCAGGAAAACACTGAGTTTTATTATGAAACTTCTTTATTCAGTATTTTTACCGTTTAAATTGGCAGGTCTGTTTATTTTGCAGAGGATCCTGGTAAAAACCTCCTGAACATCCGGATCTTTAGTTATCAGTCAAAAAGGTGATATACATTACTGGGTGCAGGCTGGCAACCAAAATAGAGCTGAAGAAACACTGATTTATAACATTAAACAACTTTATTTAGTGTTTCTACTGTTTTAAATCACCTGATCCGCTTGTTTTGTGGGAGGAAAAGACCTCCGCGGATATTTCAGCTACTGGTTAAAACCTGAACCGAAGGAATTCTAACCGGGCGAAGTTTCAGCCGGTTGCAATGTGCAATTCTTACCACTAGATGCCACCAAATCCCACTAAATGTTACACACTGAACCTTTAAATAATGTCTGTTTATAACATTTTCTAGATTTTTAGAGCTTTCATTAATATAATATTTAGGGTATAAACTGAAAACAAACATTTTGGCATCTGTGAGGGGTACAACTCCTCATAACTTCATGTTGTTTAGCGCTAAAAGGCAGGTCCGAGCCCCAAAATGCAATCGCAACTCACAGTTCAGAGTTCGAAACCCAAATATGAACTGTGTTTAACTTAAACAACCATCAGTGAGCTATGATGGTGTTTCTGGAGGTGCTACAACGAAGTCACTGAGAGGACCTTTAAAATGTTAAAAAAATGTTTTTTCTCAAAGCTCAAAAAGCTTCAGTCATGAAATGCAAAAGGCACGCACACAAATCAATACTCAGATATGAGTGATACATTGATTATCTTATTAAAACATAGAAAAGCTCATAAATATATAAGTTAAAAAAATCATTCAAAAAATTAAGAGAAAAAAAATGTGAAAAATGTTTCGTTTCATCTGTCTGCTTCTCAAGAGATAATACGTGCAGTTATTTTAACGTTTTTTCTGTGTGTTGAATATAAAAACATACAGTGTGTGCTGAATTTGTGTATTGTGTGTGTGTGTGTGTGTGTGTTTCTGCCTCAGTGTGTCCGTGGCCTCAGACTCACAGCTCCCTCTGGAAGGGAAGAGAGAAGAGGGAGGAATCACTGAGTGGCCTCTGTTCCAGAAGAAATACTGATTTTTAAACACTTTCACATCCACGCTGGGGGAAAAAAAACTTGACGCTCATCTTTAATATCTGTAAATGGTACGTAATATTCCCTTTTTCCTGTATTTGTATTGTGACTTGCTCCAGAAAATGTGAAGAGTGTAGGTGGTTTCTCAGTTTGTGGTGAAAAGCCCTGATACTGAGAGACCTCGGTGAGCTCTGTCGTCTCCCGCCGGGCTCAAACTGATGAGCCATGAATAAAGAATACATCTCGCCGGGGGTTTAATATAAGCTGCACTGCAGAGATAGCGTGTGTAATCACAGCACTGCCACGTGATTTTATTCAAAAACTGTTCCAAATATTTAATTCTCCTGCTAATTGCACTCCAAATATGTTTGGCTCTTGGTGATAATTTATTCATGCAGAGCATCAGACGGCACTCATTAAATTCCTGCTGCAGAGCAACAATAGAAAGAAGATTTCAAGGTCTTTGTTCCACTTTGTGTCAGATTCCAACCGCAGAGACAAAAGCTGCTCAAATTAAAACAGATACGGAAACATTCGGGATGGCTGCCTGAGATTTTACTTCAATTATCAGCATCAGTGGGAACTGTTATGAGTCAATACTGGCTGCTGGTTTTTCATTGAGAAATTCTACAAAAGCTAATGTGTGTTTGCTGAAGTGCAGATCCTGTTTAGCTGAGCAATATTTTGTCAAAGTCAAGTTTAGTGTTTGGCGCAAAGTCACTAACATGTATTGGTGGGGTGAAGAGAAATTAAAAGGCAGCATACTAATATTAATACAAGTGACCCACATAATGCTGAGGAAAAACTAAATATACAAATATCCTTGTTGACTGTCTGTGGAGCCATTCTGTGAAAATGCTTTTCCCGTTGTCGTGTTCATGAATATTTGAATCGGCAATTTTTGCAGCCGTTGATCACTGTGTGTCACCTGCATGAAGGATGTTGGAAGATTTAGCTTTTGAATCATTGTCGTTCAAAATTTCAAATGCTCAAAGTATTTTGTTTCGGTTTTAGGCTGAACACCTTCGACATGTGAGTAAGGCAATAGTATAGTATGTCGAAAAAAGTCAAAATTTGACCCCTCCTAAAAAATGGCTGAAAACCACTTAGAATAGCTTAAACAGACGTGTTATAGTATACAAAGTGGAAATAAAGTCCAAGAAAGGCCAAAAACCTCATAATTTAACATGTCGAAAAAAATGGCGAGAAAGGCAATAGTATAGTATGTCAAAAAAAAGTCAAAATTTGACCCCTCCTAAAAATGGCTGAAAACCACTTAGAATAGCTTAAACAGACGTGTTATAGTATACAAAGTGGAAATAAAGTACAAGAAATACCAAAAACCTCATAATTTAGCATGTCGAAAAAAATGGCGAGAAAGGCAATAGTATAGTATGTCGAAAAAAGTCAAAATTTGACCCCTCCTAAAAATGGCTGAAAACCACTTAGAATAGCTTATAGAGACACGTGTTATAGTATACAAAGTGGAAATAAAGTCCAAGAAAGGAAAAAAAACCTCATAATTTAGCATGTGGAAAAAAATGGCGAGAAAGGCAATAGTATAGTATGTCGAAAAAAGTCCAAAATTTGACCCCTCCTAAAAATGGCTGAAAACGACTTAGAATAGCTGAAACAGACGTGTTATAGTATACAAAGTGGAAATAAAGTCAAAGAAAGGCAAAAAACCTCATAATTTAGCATGTGGAAAAAAAATGGCGAGAAAGGCAATAGTATAGTATGTCGAAAAAAGTCAAAATTTGACCCCTCCTAAAAATGGCTAAAAACGACTTAGAATACCTTATAGAGACGTGTTATAGTATACAAAGTGGAAATTAAGTCCAAGAAAGGAAAAAAAACTCATAATTTAGCATGTCCCAAAAAAAGGCAAGAAAGGCAATAGTATAGTATGTCGAAAAAAGTCAAAATTTGCCCCCTCCTAAAAAATGGCTGAAAATGACTTAGAATACCTTATAGAGACGTGTTATAGTATACAAAGTGGAAATAAAGTCCAAGAAAGGAAAAAAACCTCATAATTTAGCATGTCAAAAAAAATGGCGAGAAAGGCAATAGTATAGTATGTCGAAAAAAGTCAAAATTTGACCCCTCCTAAAAATGGCTAAAAACGACTTAGAATACCTTATAGAGACGTGTTATAGTATACAAAGTGGAAATAAAGTCCAAGAAAGGAAAAAAAACCTCATAATTTAGCATGTGGAAAAAAATGGCGAGAAAGGCAATAGTATAGTATGTCGAAAAAAGTCCAAATTTGACCCCTCCTAAAAATGGCTGAAAACGACTTAGAATAGCTGAAACAGACGTGTTATAGTATACAAAGTGGAAATAAAGTCCAAGAAATACCAAAAACCTCATAATTTAGCATGTGAAAAAAAATGGCGAGAAAGGCAATAGTATAGTATGTCGAAAAAAGTCAAAATTTGACCCCTCCTAAAAATGGCTGAAACCACTTAGAATAGCTTATAGAGATGACGTGTTATAGAATACAAAGTGGAAATAAAGTCCAAGAAAGGAAAAAAAACTCATAATTTAGCATGTGAAAAAAATGGCGAGAAAGGCAATAGTATAGTATGTCGAAAAAAGTCAAAATTTGACCCCTCTTAAAAATCTAAAAACGACTTAGAATAACTTATACAGACGTGTTAAAATATACAAAGTGGAAATAAAGTCCAAGAAAGTCCAAAAACCTCATAATTTAGCATGTCCAAAGAAGGCCAAAAAAAAAAAAAAAGGCGAGAAAGGCAATAGTATAGTATGTCGAAAAAAGTCAAAATTTGACCCCTCCTAAAAATGGCTGAAAACCACTTAGAATAGCTTAAACAGACGTGTTATAGTATACAAAGTGGAAATAAAGTCCAAGAAAGGCCAAAAACCTCATAATTTAGCATGTCCAAAAAAAAGGCGAGAAAGGCAATAGTATAGTATGTCGAAAAAAGTCAAAATTTGACCCCTCCTAAAAATGGCTGAAAACACTTAGAATAGCTTATAGAGACGTGTTTATAGTATACAAAGTGGAAATAAAGTCCAAGAAAGGCCAAAAACCTCATAATTTAGCATGTGGAAAAAAATGGCGAGAAAAGGCAATAGTATAGTATGTCGAAAAAAGTCAAAATTTGACCCCTCCTAAAAATGGCTAAAAACGACTTAGAAAACCTTATAGACACGTGTTATAGTATACAAAGTGGAAATAAAGTCCAAGAAAGGAAAAAAAAACTCATAATTTAGCATGTCGAAAAAAATGGCGAGAAAGGCAATAGTATAGTATGTCGAAAAAAGTCAAAATTTGACCCCTCCTAAAAATGGCTAAAAACGACTTAGAATACCTTATAGACACGTGTTATAGTATACAAAGTGGAAATAAAGTCCAAAAAAAGGCCAAAAACCTCATAATTTAGCATGTCGAAAAAAATGGCGAGAAAGGCAATAGTATAGTATGTCGAAAAAAGTCGAAATTTGACCCCTCCTAAAAATGGCTGAAAACCACTTAGAATAGCTTAAACAGACGTGTTATAGTATACAAAGTGGAAATAAAGTCCAAGAAAGGAAAAAAAACCTCATAATTTAGCATGTGGAAAAAAATGGCGAGAAAGGCAATAGTATAGTATGTCGAAAAAAGTCAAATTTGACCCTCCTAAAAATGGCTAAAAACGACTTAGAATACCTTATAGAGACGTGTTATAGTATACAAAGTGGAAATAAAGTCCAAGAAAAAAAAAAACCTCATAATTTAGCATGTGGAAAAAAATGGCGAGAAAGGCAATAGTATAGTATGTCGAAAAAAGTCAAAATTTGACCCCTCCTAAAAATGGCTGAAAACGACTTAGAATAGCTGAAACAGACGTGTTATAGTATACAAAGTGGAAATAAAGTCCAAGAAATACCAAAAACCTCATAATTTAGCATGTGGAAAAAAATGGCGAGAAAGGCAATAGTATAGTATGTCGAAAAAAGTCAAATTTGACCCCTCCTAAAAATGGCTGAAAACCACTTAGAATAGCTTATAGAGATGAGTTATAGTATACAAAGTGGAAATAAAGTCCAAGAAAGGAAAAAAAACTCATAATTTAGCATGTTGAAAAAAATGGCGAGAAAGGCAATAGTATAGTATGTCGAAAAAAGTCGAAATTTGACCCCTCTTAAAAATGGCTAAAAAAACGACTTAGAATAAGCTTATACAGACGTGTTATAATATACAAAGTGGAAATAAAGTCCAAGAAAGTCCAAAAACCTCATAATTTAGCATGTCCCAAAAAAAGGCGAGAAAGGCAATAGTATAGTATGTCGAAAAAAGTCAAAATTTGACCCCTCCTAAAAATGGCTGAAAACCACTTAGAATAGCTTATAACAGACGTGTTATAGTATACAAAGTGGAAATAAAGTCCAAGAAAGTCCAAAAACCTCATAATTTAGCATGTCCAAAAAAAGGCGAGAAAGGCAATAGTATAGTATGTCGAAAAAAGTCAAATTTGACCCCTCCTAAAAATGGCTGAAAACCACTTAGAATAGCTTATAAACAGACGTGTTATAGTATACAAAGTGGAAATAAAGTCCAAGAAAGGCCAAAAACCTCATAATTTAGCATGTGAAAAAAAATGGCGAGAAAGGCAATAGTATAGTATGTCGAAAAAAGTCAAAATTTGACCCCTCCTAAAAATGGCTAAAAACGACTTAGAATACCTTATAGACACGTGTTATAGTATACAAAGTGGAAATAAAGTCCAAGAAAGGAAAAAAAACTCATAATTTAGCATGTCGAAAAAAATGACGAGAAAGGCAATAGTATAGTATGTCGAAAAAAGTCAAAATTTGACCCCTCCTAAAAATGGCTAAAAACGACTTAGAATACCTTATAGACACGTGTTATAGTATACAAAGTGGAAATAAAGGTCAAGAAAACCAAAAACCTCATAATTTAGCATGTCGAAAAAAATGGCGAGAAAGGCAATAGTATAGTATGTCGAAAAAAGTCAAAATTTGACCCCTCCTAAAAATGGCTGAAAACCACTTAGAATAGCTTAAACAGACGTGTTATAGTATACAAAGTGGAAATAAAGTCCAAGAAAGGAAAAAAAACCTCATAATTTAGCATGTGGGAAAAAAATGGCGAGAAAGGCAATAGTATAGTATGTCGAAAAAAGTCAAAATTTGACCCCTCCTAAAAATGGCTGAAAACGACTTAGAATACCTTATAGACACGACGTGTTATAGTATACAAAGTGGAAATAAAGGTCCAAGAAAACCAAAAACCTCATAATTTAGCATGTGAAAAAAAATGGCGAGAAAGGCAATAGTAGTCCAGGAATATTGGAATCGGCAATTTTTGCAGCCGTTGATCACTGTGTGTCACCTGCATGAAGGATGTTGGAAGATTTAGCTTTTGAATCATTGTCGTTCAAAATTCAAATGCTCAAAGTATTTTGTTTCGGTTTTAGGCTGAACACCTTCGACATGTGAGTAAGGCAATAGTATAGTATGTCGAAAAAAGTCAAAATTTGACCCCTCCTAAAAATGGCTGAAAACCACTTAGAATAGCTTAAACAGACGTGTTATAGTATACAAAGTGGAAATAAAGTCCAAGAAAGGCCAAAAACCTCATAATTTAGCATGTCGAAAAAAATGGCGAGAAAGGCAATAGTATAGTATGTCGAAAAAAGTCAAAATTTGACCCCTCCTAAAAATGGCTAAAAACGACTTAGAATACCTTATAGAGACGTGTTATAGTATACAAAGTGGAAATAAAGTCCAAGAAAGGCCAAAAACCTCATAATTTAGCATGTCGAAAAAAATGGCGAGAAAGGCAATAGTATAGTATGTCGAAAAAAGTCAAAATTTGACCCCTCCTAAAAATGGCTAAAAACGACTTAGAATACCTTATAGAGACGTGTTATAGTATACAAAGTGGAAATAAAGTCCAAGAAAGGCCAAAAACCTCATAATTTAGCATGTCGAAAAAAATGGCGAGAAAGGCAATAGTATAGTATGTCGAAAAAAGTCAAAATTTGACCCCTCCTAAAAATGGCTAAAAACGACTTAGAATACCTTATAGAGACGTGTTATAGTATACAAAGTGGAAATAAAGTCCAAGAAAGGCCAAAAACCTCATAATTTAGCATGTCGAAAAAAATGGCGAGAAAGGCAATAGTATAGTATGTCGAAAAAAGTCAAAATTTGACCCCTCCTAAAAATGGCTAAAAACGACTTAGAATACCTTATAGAGACGTGTTATAGTATACAAAGTGGAAATAAAGTCCAAGAAAGGCCAAAAACCTCATAATTTAGCATGTCGAAAAAAATGGCGAGAAAGGCAATAGTATAGTATGTCGAAAAAAGTCAAAATTTGACCCCTCCTAAAAATGGCTAAAAACGACTTAGAATACCTTATAGAGACGTGTTATAGTATACAAAGTGGAAATAAAGTCCAAGAAAGGCCAAAAACCTCATAATTTAGCATGTCGAAAAAAATGGCGAGAAAGGCAATAGTATAGTATGTCGAAAAAAGTCAAAATTTGACCCCTCCTAAAAATGGCTAAAAACGACTTAGAATACCTTATAGAGACGTGTTATAGTATACAAAGTGGAAATAAAGTCCAAGAAAGGCCAAAAACCTCATAATTTAGCATGTCGAAAAAAATGGCGAGAAAGGCAATAGTATAGTATGTCGAAAAAAGTCAAAATTTGACCCCTCCTAAAAATGGCTAAAAACGACTTAGAATACCTTATAGAGACGTGTTATAGTATACAAAGTGGAAATAAAGTCCAAGAAAGGCCAAAAACCTCATAATTTAGCATGTCGAAAAAAATGGCGAGAAAGGCAATAGTATAGTATGTCGAAAAAAGTCAAAATTTGACCCCTCCTAAAAATGGCTAAAAACGACTTAGAATACCTTATAGAGACGTGTTATAGTATACAAAGTGGAAATAAAGTCCAAGAAAGGCCAAAAACCTCATAATTTAGCATGTCGAAAAAAATGGCGAGAAAGGCAATAGTATAGTATGTCGAAAAAAGTCAAAATTTGACCCCTCCTAAAAATGGCTAAAAACGACTTAGAATACCTTATAGAGACGTGTTATAGTATACAAAGTGGAAATAAAGTCCAAGAAAGGCCAAAAACCTCATAATTTAGCATGTCGAAAAAAATGGCGAGAAAGGCAATAGTATAGTATGTCGAAAAAAGTCAAAATTTGACCCCTCCTAAAAATGGCTAAAAACGACTTAGAATACCTTATAGAGACGTGTTATAGTATACAAAGTGGAAATAAAGTCCAAGAAAGGCCAAAAACCTCATAATTTAGCATGTCGAAAAAAATGGCGAGAAAGGCAATAGTATAGTATGTCGAAAAAAGTCAAAATTTGACCCCTCCTAAAAATGGCTAAAAACGACTTAGAATACCTTATAGAGACGTGTTATAGTATACAAAGTGGAAATAAAGTCCAAGAAAGGCCAAAAACCTCATAATTTAGCATGTCGAAAAAAATGGCGAGAAAGGCAATAGTATAGTATGTCGAAAAAAGTCAAAATTTGACCCCTCCTAAAAATGGCTAAAAACGACTTAGAATACCTTATAGAGACGTGTTATAGTATACAAAGTGGAAATAAAGTCCAAGAAAGGCCAAAAACCTCATAATTTAGCATGTCGAAAAAAATGGCGAGAAAGGCAATAGTATAGTATGTCGAAAAAAGTCAAAATTTGACCCCTCCTAAAAATGGCTAAAAACGACTTAGAATACCTTATAGAGACGTGTTATAGTATACAAAGTGGAAATAAAGTCCAAGAAAGGCCAAAAACCTCATAATTTAGCATGTCGAAAAAAATGGCGAGAAAGGCAATAGTATAGTATGTCGAAAAAAGTCAAAATTTGACCCCTCCTAAAAATGGCTAAAAACGACTTAGAATACCTTATAGAGACGTGTTATAGTATACAAAGTGGAAATAAAGTCCAAGAAAGGCCAAAAACCTCATAATTTAGCATGTCGAAAAAAATGGCGAGAAAGGCAATAGTATAGTATGTCGAAAAAAGTCAAAATTTGACCCCTCCTAAAAATGGCTAAAAACGACTTAGAATACCTTATAGAGACGTGTTATAGTATACAAAGTGGAAATAAAGTCCAAGAAAGGCCAAAAACCTCATAATTTAGCATGTCGAAAAAAATGGCGAGAAAGGCAATAGTATAGTATGTCGAAAAAAGTCAAAATTTGACCCCTCCTAAAAATGGCTAAAAACGACTTAGAATACCTTATAGAGACGTGTTATAGTATACAAAGTGGAAATAAAGTCCAAGAAAGGCCAAAAACCTCATAATTTAGCATGTCGAAAAAAATGGCGAGAAAGGCAATAGTATAGTATGTCGAAAAAAGTCAAAATTTGACCCCTCCTAAAAATGGCTAAAAACGACTTAGAATACCTTATAGAGACGTGTTATAGTATACAAAGTGGAAATAAAGTCCAAGAAAGGCCAAAAACCTCATAATTTAGCATGTCGAAAAAAATGGCGAGAAAGGCAATAGTATAGTATGTCGAAAAAAGTCAAAATTTGACCCCTCCTAAAAATGGCTAAAAACGACTTAGAATACCTTATAGAGACGTGTTATAGTATACAAAGTGGAAATAAAGTCCAAGAAAGGCCAAAAACCTCATAATTTAGCATGTCGAAAAAAATGGCGAGAAAGGCAATAGTATAGTATGTCGAAAAAAGTCAAAATTTGACCCCTCCTAAAAATGGCTAAAAACGACTTAGAATACCTTATAGAGACGTGTTATAGTATACAAAGTGGAAATAAAGTCCAAGAAAGGCCAAAAACCTCATAATTTAGCATGTCGAAAAAAATGGCGAGAAAGGCAATAGTATAGTATGTCGAAAAAAGTCAAAATTTGACCCCTCCTAAAAATGGCTAAAAACGACTTAGAATACCTTATAGAGACGTGTTATAGTATACAAAGTGGAAATAAAGTCCAAGAAAGGCCAAAAACCTCATAATTTAGCATGTCGAAAAAAATGGCGAGAAAGGCAATAGTATAGTATGTCGAAAAAAGTCAAAATTTGACCCCTCCTAAAAATGGCTAAAAACGACTTAGAATACCTTATAGAGACGTGTTATAGTATACAAAGTGGAAATAAAGTCCAAGAAAGGCCAAAAACCTCATAATTTAGCATGTCGAAAAAAATGGCGAGAAAGGCAATAGTATAGTATGTCGAAAAAAGTCAAAATTTGACCCCTCCTAAAAATGGCTAAAAACGACTTAGAATACCTTATAGAGACGTGTTATAGTATACAAAGTGGAAATAAAGTCCAAGAAAGGCCAAAAACCTCATAATTTAGCATGTCGAAAAAAATGGCGAGAAAGGCAATAGTATAGTATGTCGAAAAAAGTCAAAATTTGACCCCTCCTAAAAATGGCTAAAAACGACTTAGAATACCTTATAGAGACGTGTTATAGTATACAAAGTGGAAATAAAGTCCAAGAAAGGCCAAAAACCTCATAATTTAGCATGTCGAAAAAAATGGCGAGAAAGGCAATAGTATAGTATGTCGAAAAAAGTCAAAATTTGACCCCTCCTAAAAATGGCTAAAAACGACTTAGAATACCTTATAGAGACGTGTTATAGTATACAAAGTGGAAATAAAGTCCAAGAAAGGCCAAAAACCTCATAATTTAGCATGTCGAAAAAAATGGCGAGAAAGGCAATAGTATAGTATGTCGAAAAAAGTCAAAATTTGACCCCTCCTAAAAATGGCTAAAAACGACTTAGAATACCTTATAGAGACGTGTTATAGTATACAAAGTGGAAATAAAGTCCAAGAAAGGCCAAAAACCTCATAATTTAGCATGTCGAAAAAAATGGCGAGAAAGGCAATAGTATAGTATGTCGAAAAAAGTCAAAATTTGACCCCTCCTAAAAATGGCTAAAAACGACTTAGAATACCTTATAGAGACGTGTTATAGTATACAAAGTGGAAATAAAGTCCAAGAAAGGCCAAAAACCTCATAATTTAGCATGTCGAAAAAAATGGCGAGAAAGGCAATAGTATAGTATGTCGAAAAAAGTCAAAATTTGACCCCTCCTAAAAATGGCTAAAAACGACTTAGAATACCTTATAGAGACGTGTTATAGTATACAAAGTGGAAATAAAGTCCAAGAAAGGCCAAAAACCTCATAATTTAGCATGTCGAAAAAAATGGCGAGAAAGGCAATAGTATAGTATGTCGAAAAAAGTCAAAATTTGACCCCTCCTAAAAATGGCTAAAAACGACTTAGAATACCTTATAGAGACGTGTTATAGTATACAAAGTGGAAATAAAGTCCAAGAAAGGCCAAAAACCTCATAATTTAGCATGTCGAAAAAAATGGCGAGAAAGGCAATAGTATAGTATGTCGAAAAAAGTCAAAATTTGACCCCTCCTAAAAATGGCTAAAAACGACTTAGAATACCTTATAGAGACGTGTTATAGTATACAAAGTGGAAATAAAGTCCAAGAAAGGCCAAAAACCTCATAATTTAGCATGTCGAAAAAAATGGCGAGAAAGGCAATAGTATAGTATGTCGAAAAAAGTCAAAATTTGACCCCTCCTAAAAATGGCTAAAAACGACTTAGAATACCTTATAGAGACGTGTTATAGTATACAAAGTGGAAATAAAGTCCAAGAAAGGCCAAAAACCTCATAATTTAGCATGTCGAAAAAAATGGCGAGAAAGGCAATAGTATAGTATGTCGAAAAAAGTCAAAATTTGACCCCTCCTAAAAATGGCTAAAAACGACTTAGAATACCTTATAGAGACGTGTTATAGTATACAAAGTGGAAATAAAGTCCAAGAAAGGCCAAAAACCTCATAATTTAGCATGTCGAAAAAAATGGCGAGAAAGGCAATAGTATAGTATGTCGAAAAAAGTCAAAATTTGACCCCTCCTAAAAATGGCTAAAAACGACTTAGAATACCTTATAGAGACGTGTTATAGTATACAAAGTGGAAATAAAGTCCAAGAAAGGCCAAAAACCTCATAATTTAGCATGTCGAAAAAAATGGCGAGAAAGGCAATAGTATAGTATGTCGAAAAAAGTCAAAATTTGACCCCTCCTAAAAATGGCTAAAAACGACTTAGAATACCTTATAGAGACGTGTTATAGTATACAAAGTGGAAATAAAGTCCAAGAAAGGCCAAAAACCTCATAATTTAGCATGTCGAAAAAAATGGCGAGAAAGGCAATAGTATAGTATGTCGAAAAAAGTCAAAATTTGACCCCTCCTAAAAATGGCTAAAAACGACTTAGAATACCTTATAGAGACGTGTTATAGTATACAAAGTGGAAATAAAGTCCAAGAAAGGCCAAAAACCTCATAATTTAGCATGTCGAAAAAAATGGCGAGAAAGGCAATAGTATAGTATGTCGAAAAAAGTCAAAATTTGACCCCTCCTAAAAATGGCTAAAAACGACTTAGAATACCTTATAGAGACGTGTTATAGTATACAAAGTGGAAATAAAGTCCAAGAAAGGCCAAAAACCTCATAATTTAGCATGTCGAAAAAAATGGCGAGAAAGGCAATAGTATAGTATGTCGAAAAAAGTCAAAATTTGACCCCTCCTAAAAATGGCTAAAAACGACTTAGAATACCTTATAGAGACGTGTTATAGTATACAAAGTGGAAATAAAGTCCAAGAAAGGCCAAAAACCTCATAATTTAGCATGTCGAAAAAAATGGCGAGAAAGGCAATAGTATAGTATGTCGAAAAAAGTCAAAATTTGACCCCTCCTAAAAATGGCTAAAAACGACTTAGAATACCTTATAGAGACGTGTTATAGTATACAAAGTGGAAATAAAGTCCAAGAAAGGCCAAAAACCTCATAATTTAGCATGTCGAAAAAAATGGCGAGAAAGGCAATAGTATAGTATGTCGAAAAAAGTCAAAATTTGACCCCTCCTAAAAATGGCTAAAAACGACTTAGAATACCTTATAGAGACGTGTTATAGTATACAAAGTGGAAATAAAGTCCAAGAAAGGCCAAAAACCTCATAATTTAGCATGTCGAAAAAAATGGCGAGAAAGGCAATAGTATAGTATGTCGAAAAAAGTCAAAATTTGACCCCTCCTAAAAATGGCTAAAAACGACTTAGAATACCTTATAGAGACGTGTTATAGTATACAAAGTGGAAATAAAGTCCAAGAAAGGCCAAAAACCTCATAATTTAGCATGTCGAAAAAAATGGCGAGAAAGGCAATAGTATAGTATGTCGAAAAAAGTCAAAATTTGACCCCTCCTAAAAATGGCTAAAAACGACTTAGAATACCTTATAGAGACGTGTTATAGTATACAAAGTGGAAATAAAGTCCAAGAAAGGCCAAAAACCTCATAATTTAGCATGTCGAAAAAAATGGCGAGAAAGGCAATAGTATAGTATGTCGAAAAAAGTCAAAATTTGACCCCTCCTAAAAATGGCTAAAAACGACTTAGAATACCTTATAGAGACGTGTTATAGTATACAAAGTGGAAATAAAGTCCAAGAAAGGCCAAAAACCTCATAATTTAGCATGTCGAAAAAAATGGCGAGAAAGGCAATAGTATAGTATGTCGAAAAAAGTCAAAATTTGACCCCTCCTAAAAATGGCTAAAAACGACTTAGAATACCTTATAGAGACGTGTTATAGTATACAAAGTGGAAATAAAGTCCAAGAAAGGCCAAAAACCTCATAATTTAGCATGTCGAAAAAAATGGCGAGAAAGGCAATAGTATAGTATGTCGAAAAAAGTCAAAATTTGACCCCTCCTAAAAATGGCTAAAAACGACTTAGAATACCTTATAGAGACGTGTTATAGTATACAAAGTGGAAATAAAGTCCAAGAAAGGCCAAAAACCTCATAATTTAGCATGTCGAAAAAAATGGCGAGAAAGGCAATAGTATAGTATGTCGAAAAAAGTCAAAATTTGACCCCTCCTAAAAATGGCTAAAAACGACTTAGAATACCTTATAGAGACGTGTTATAGTATACAAAGTGGAAATAAAGTCCAAGAAAGGCCAAAAACCTCATAATTTAGCATGTCGAAAAAAATGGCGAGAAAGGCAATAGTATAGTATGTCGAAAAAAGTCAAAATTTGACCCCTCCTAAAAATGGCTAAAAACGACTTAGAATACCTTATAGAGACGTGTTATAGTATACAAAGTGGAAATAAAGTCCAAGAAAGGCCAAAAACCTCATAATTTAGCATGTCGAAAAAAATGGCGAGAAAGGCAATAGTATAGTATGTCGAAAAAAGTCAAAATTTGACCCCTCCTAAAAATGGCTAAAAACGACTTAGAATACCTTATAGAGACGTGTTATAGTATACAAAGTGGAAATAAAGTCCAAGAAAGGCCAAAAACCTCATAATTTAGCATGTCGAAAAAAATGGCGAGAAAGGCAATAGTATAGTATGTCGAAAAAAGTCAAAATTTGACCCCTCCTAAAAATGGCTAAAAACGACTTAGAATACCTTATAGAGACGTGTTATAGTATACAAAGTGGAAATAAAGTCCAAGAAAGGCCAAAAACCTCATAATTTAGCATGTCGAAAAAAATGGCGAGAAAGGCAATAGTATAGTATGTCGAAAAAAGTCAAAATTTGACCCCTCCTAAAAATGGCTAAAAACGACTTAGAATACCTTATAGAGACGTGTTATAGTATACAAAGTGGAAATAAAGTCCAAGAAAGGCCAAAAACCTCATAATTTAGCATGTCGAAAAAAATGGCGAGAAAGGCAATAGTATAGTATGTCGAAAAAAGTCAAAATTTGACCCCTCCTAAAAATGGCTAAAAACGACTTAGAATACCTTATAGAGACGTGTTATAGTATACAAAGTGGAAATAAAGTCCAAGAAAGGCCAAAAACCTCATAATTTAGCATGTCGAAAAAAATGGCGAGAAAGGCAATAGTATAGTATGTCGAAAAAAGTCAAAATTTGACCCCTCCTAAAAATGGCTAAAAACGACTTAGAATACCTTATAGAGACGTGTTATAGTATACAAAGTGGAAATAAAGTCCAAGAAAGGCCAAAAACCTCATAATTTAGCATGTCGAAAAAAATGGCGAGAAAGGCAATAGTATAGTATGTCGAAAAAAGTCAAAATTTGACCCCTCCTAAAAATGGCTAAAAACGACTTAGAATACCTTATAGAGACGTGTTATAGTATACAAAGTGGAAATAAAGTCCAAGAAAGGCCAAAAACCTCATAATTTAGCATGTCGAAAAAAATGGCGAGAAAGGCAATAGTATAGTATGTCGAAAAAAGTCAAAATTTGACCCCTCCTAAAAATGGCTAAAAACGACTTAGAATACCTTATAGAGACGTGTTATAGTATACAAAGTGGAAATAAAGTCCAAGAAAGGCCAAAAACCTCATAATTTAGCATGTCGAAAAAAATGGCGAGAAAGGCAATAGTATAGTATGTCGAAAAAAGTCAAAATTTGACCCCTCCTAAAAATGGCTAAAAACGACTTAGAATACCTTATAGAGACGTGTTATAGTATACAAAGTGGAAATAAAGTCCAAGAAAGGCCAAAAACCTCATAATTTAGCATGTCGAAAAAAATGGCGAGAAAGGCAATAGTATAGTATGTCGAAAAAAGTCAAAATTTGACCCCTCCTAAAAATGGCTAAAAACGACTTAGAATACCTTATAGAGACGTGTTATAGTATACAAAGTGGAAATAAAGTCCAAGAAAGGCCAAAAACCTCATAATTTAGCATGTCGAAAAAAATGGCGAGAAAGGCAATAGTATAGTATGTCGAAAAAAGTCAAAATTTGACCCCTCCTAAAAATGGCTAAAAACGACTTAGAATACCTTATAGAGACGTGTTATAGTATACAAAGTGGAAATAAAGTCCAAGAAAGGCCAAAAACCTCATAATTTAGCATGTCGAAAAAAATGGCGAGAAAGGCAATAGTATAGTATGTCGAAAAAAGTCAAAATTTGACCCCTCCTAAAAATGGCTAAAAACGACTTAGAATACCTTATAGAGACGTGTTATAGTATACAAAGTGGAAATAAAGTCCAAGAAAGGCCAAAAACCTCATAATTTAGCATGTCGAAAAAAATGGCGAGAAAGGCAATAGTATAGTATGTCGAAAAAAGTCAAAATTTGACCCCTCCTAAAAATGGCTAAAAACGACTTAGAATACCTTATAGAGACGTGTTATAGTATACAAAGTGGAAATAAAGTCCAAGAAAGGCCAAAAACCTCATAATTTAGCATGTCGAAAAAAATGGCGAGAAAGGCAATAGTATAGTATGTCGAAAAAAGTCAAAATTTGACCCCTCCTAAAAATGGCTAAAAACGACTTAGAATACCTTATAGAGACGTGTTATAGTATACAAAGTGGAAATAAAGTCCAAGAAAGGCCAAAAACCTCATAATTTAGCATGTCGAAAAAAATGGCGAGAAAGGCAATAGTATAGTATGTCGAAAAAAGTCAAAATTTGACCCCTCCTAAAAATGGCTAAAAACGACTTAGAATACCTTATAGAGACGTGTTATAGTATACAAAGTGGAAATAAAGTCCAAGAAAGGCCAAAAACCTCATAATTTAGCATGTCGAAAAAAATGGCGAGAAAGGCAATAGTATAGTATGTCGAAAAAAGTCAAAATTTGACCCCTCCTAAAAATGGCTAAAAACGACTTAGAATACCTTATAGAGACGTGTTATAGTATACAAAGTGGAAATAAAGTCCAAGAAAGGCCAAAAACCTCATAATTTAGCATGTCGAAAAAAATGGCGAGAAAGGCAATAGTATAGTATGTCGAAAAAAGTCAAAATTTGACCCCTCCTAAAAATGGCTAAAAACGACTTAGAATACCTTATAGAGACGTGTTATAGTATACAAAGTGGAAATAAAGTCCAAGAAAGGCCAAAAACCTCATAATTTAGCATGTCGAAAAAAATGGCGAGAAAGGCAATAGTATAGTATGTCGAAAAAAGTCAAAATTTGACCCCTCCTAAAAATGGCTAAAAACGACTTAGAATACCTTATAGAGACGTGTTATAGTATACAAAGTGGAAATAAAGTCCAAGAAAGGCCAAAAACCTCATAATTTAGCATGTCGAAAAAAATGGCGAGAAAGGCAATAGTATAGTATGTCGAAAAAAGTCAAAATTTGACCCCTCCTAAAAATGGCTAAAAACGACTTAGAATACCTTATAGAGACGTGTTATAGTATACAAAGTGGAAATAAAGTCCAAGAAAGGCCAAAAACCTCATAATTTAGCATGTCGAAAAAAATGGCGAGAAAGGCAATAGTATAGTATGTCGAAAAAAGTCAAAATTTGACCCCTCCTAAAAATGGCTAAAAACGACTTAGAATACCTTATAGAGACGTGTTATAGTATACAAAGTGGAAATAAAGTCCAAGAAAGGCCAAAAACCTCATAATTTAGCATGTCGAAAAAAATGGCGAGAAAGGCAATAGTATAGTATGTCGAAAAAAGTCAAAATTTGACCCCTCCTAAAAATGGCTAAAAACGACTTAGAATACCTTATAGAGACGTGTTATAGTATACAAAGTGGAAATAAAGTCCAAGAAAGGCCAAAAACCTCATAATTTAGCATGTCGAAAAAAATGGCGAGAAAGGCAATAGTATAGTATGTCGAAAAAAGTCAAAATTTGACCCCTCCTAAAAATGGCTAAAAACGACTTAGAATACCTTATAGAGACGTGTTATAGTATACAAAGTGGAAATAAAGTCCAAGAAAGGCCAAAAACCTCATAATTTAGCATGTCGAAAAAAATGGCGAGAAAGGCAATAGTATAGTATGTCGAAAAAAGTCAAAATTTGACCCCTCCTAAAAATGGCTAAAAACGACTTAGAATACCTTATAGAGACGTGTTATAGTATACAAAGTGGAAATAAAGTCCAAGAAAGGCCAAAAACCTCATAATTTAGCATGTCGAAAAAAATGGCGAGAAAGGCAATAGTATAGTATGTCGAAAAAAGTCAAAATTTGACCCCTCCTAAAAATGGCTAAAAACGACTTAGAATACCTTATAGAGACGTGTTATAGTATACAAAGTGGAAATAAAGTCCAAGAAAGGCCAAAAACCTCATAATTTAGCATGTCGAAAAAAATGGCGAGAAAGGCAATAGTATAGTATGTCGAAAAAAGTCAAAATTTGACCCCTCCTAAAAATGGCTAAAAACGACTTAGAATACCTTATAGAGACGTGTTATAGTATACAAAGTGGAAATAAAGTCCAAGAAAGGCCAAAAACCTCATAATTTAGCATGTCGAAAAAAATGGCGAGAAAGGCAATAGTATAGTATGTCGAAAAAAGTCAAAATTTGACCCCTCCTAAAAATGGCTGAAAACCACTTAGAATAGCTTATAGAGACGTGTTATAGTATACAAAGTGGAAATAAAGTCCAAGAAAGGCCAAAAACCTCATAATTTAGCATGTCGAAAAAAATGGCGAGAAAGGCAATAGTATAGTATGTCGAAAAAAGTCAAAATTTGACCCCTCCTAAAAATGGCTGAAAACCACTTAGAATAGCTTATAGAGACGTGTTATAGTATACAAAGTGGAAATAAAGTCCAAGAAAGGCCAAAAACCTCATAATTTAGCATGTCGAAAAAAATGGCGAGAAAGGCAATAGTATAGTATGTCGAAAAAAGTCAAAATTTGACCCCTCCTAAAAATGGCTGAAAACCACTTAGAATAGCTTATAGAGACGTGTTATAGTATACAAAGTGGAAATAAAGTCCAAGAAAGGCCAAAAACCTCATAATTTAGCATGTCGAAAAAAATGGCGAGAAAGGCAATAGTATAGTATGTCGAAAAAAGTCAAAATTTGACCCCTCCTAAAAATGGCTGAAAACCACTTAGAATAGCTTATAGAGACGTGTTATAGTATACAAAGTGGAAATAAAGTCCAAGAAAGGCCAAAAACCTCATAATTTAGCATGTCGAAAAAAATGGCGAGAAAGGCAATAGTATAGTATGTCGAAAAAAGTCAAAATTTGACCCCTCCTAAAAATGGCTGAAAACCACTTAGAATAGCTTATAGAGACGTGTTATAGTATACAAAGTGGAAATAAAGTCCAAGAAAGGCCAAAAACCTCATAATTTAGCATGTCGAAAAAAATGGCGAGAAAGGCAATAGTATAGTATGTCGAAAAAAGTCAAAATTTGACCCCTCCTAAAAATGGCTGAAAACCACTTAGAATAGCTTATAGAGACGTGTTATAGTATACAAAGTGGAAATAAAGTCCAAGAAAGGCCAAAAACCTCATAATTTAGCATGTCGAAAAAAATGGCGAGAAAGGCAATAGTATAGTATGTCGAAAAAAGTCAAAATTTGACCCCTCCTAAAAATGGCTGAAAACCACTTAGAATAGCTTATAGAGACGTGTTATAGTATACAAAGTGGAAATAAAGTCCAAGAAAGGCCAAAAACCTCATAATTTAGCATGTCGAAAAAAATGGCGAGAAAGGCAATAGTATAGTATGTCGAAAAAAGTCAAAATTTGACCCCTCCTAAAAATGGCTGAAAACCACTTAGAATAGCTTATAGAGACGTGTTATAGTATACAAAGTGGAAATAAAGTCCAAGAAAGGCCAAAAACCTCATAATTTAGCATGTCGAAAAAAATGGCGAGAAAGGCAATAGTATAGTATGTCGAAAAAAGTCAAAATTTGACCCCTCCTAAAAATGGCTGAAAACCACTTAGAATAGCTTATAGAGACGTGTTATAGTATACAAAGTGGAAATAAAGTCCAAGAAAGGCCAAAAACCTCATAATTTAGCATGTCGAAAAAAATGGCGAGAAAGGCAATAGTATAGTATGTCGAAAAAAGTCAAAATTTGACCCCTCCTAAAAATGGCTAAAAACGACTTAGAATACCTTATAGAGACGTGTTATAGTATACAAAGTGGAAATAAAGTCCAAGAAAGGCCAAAAACCTCATAATTTAGCATGTCGAAAAAAATGGCGAGAAAGGCAATAGTATAGTATGTCGAAAAAAGTCAAAATTTGACCCCTCCTAAAAATGGCTGAAAACCACTTAGAATAGCTTATAGAGACGTGTTATAGTATACAAAGTGGAAATAAAGTCCAAGAAAGGCCAAAAACCTCATAATTTAGCATGTCGAAAAAAATGGCGAGAAAGGCAATAGTATAGTATGTCGAAAAAAGTCAAAATTTGACCCCTCCTAAAAATGGCTGAAAACCACTTAGAATAGCTTATAGAGACGTGTTATAGTATACAAAGTGGAAATAAAGTCCAAGAAAGGCCAAAAACCTCATAATTTAGCATGTCGAAAAAAATGGCGAGAAAGGCAATAGTATAGTATGTCGAAAAAAGTCAAAATTTGACCCCTCCTAAAAATGGCTGAAAACCACTTAGAATAGCTTATAGAGACGTGTTATAGTATACAAAGTGGAAATAAAGTCCAAGAAAGGCCAAAAACCTCATAATTTAGCATGTCGAAAAAAATGGCGAGAAAGGCAATAGTATAGTATGTCGAAAAAAGTCAAAATTTGACCCCTCCTAAAAATGGCTAAAAACGACTTAGAATACCTTATAGAGACGTGTTATAGTATACAAAGTGGAAATAAAGTCCAAGAAAGGCCAAAAACCTCATAATTTAGCATGTCGAAAAAAATGGCGAGAAAGGCAATAGTATAGTATGTCGAAAAAAGTCAAAATTTGACCCCTCCTAAAAATGGCTGAAAACCACTTAGAATACCTTATAGACACGTGTTATAGTATACAAAGTGGAAATAAAGTCCAAGAAAGGCCAAAAACCTCATAATTTAGCATGTCGAAAAAAATGGCGAGAAAGGCAATAGTATAGTATGTCGAAAAAAGTCAAAATTTGACCCCTCCTAAAAATGGCTGAAAACCACTTAGAATAGCTTATAGAGACGTGTTATAGTATACAAAGTGGAAATAAAGTCCAAGAAAGGCCAAAAACCTCATAATTTAGCATGTCGAAAAAAATGGCGAGAAAGGCAATAGTATAGTATGTCGAAAAAAGTCAAAATTTGACCCCTCCTAAAAATGGCTGAAAACCACTTAGAATAGCTTATAGAGACGTGTTATAGTATACAAAGTGGAAATAAAGTCCAAGAAAGGCCAAAAACCTCATAATTTAGCATGTCGAAAAAAATGGCGAGAAAGGCAATAGTATAGTATGTCGAAAAAAGTCAAAATTTGACCCCTCCTAAAAATGGCTGAAAACCACTTAGAATAGCTTATAGAGACGTGTTATAGTATACAAAGTGGAAATAAAGTCCAAGAAAGGCCAAAAACCTCATAATTTAGCATGTCGAAAAAAATGGCGAGAAAGGCAATAGTATAGTATGTCGAAAAAAGTCAAAATTTGACCCCTCCTAAAAATGGCTGAAAACCACTTAGAATAGCTTATAGAGACGTGTTATAGTATACAAAGTGGAAATAAAGTCCAAGAAAGGCCAAAAACCTCATAATTTAGCATGTCGAAAAAAATGGCGAGAAAGGCAATAGTATAGTATGTCGAAAAAAGTCAAAATTTGACCCCTCCTAAAAATGGCTGAAAACGACTTAGAATACCTTATAGACACGTGTTATAGTATACAAAGTGGAAATAAAGTACAAGAAATACCAAAAACCTCATAATTTAGCATGTCGAAAAAAATGGCGAGAAAGGCAATAGTATAGTATGTCGAAAAAAGTCAAAATTTGACCCCTCCTAAAAATGGCTGAAAACGACTTAGAATACCTTATAGACACGTGTTATAGTATACAAAGTGGAAATAAAGTCCAAGAAAGGAAAAACACCTCATAATTTAGCATGTTGAAAAAAATGGCAAGAAAGGCAATAGTATAGTATGTCGAAAAAAGTCGAAATTTGACCCCTCCTAAAAATGGCTGAAAACCACTTAGAATACCTTATAGACACGTGTTATAATATACAAAGTGGAAATAAAGTCCAAGAAAGGAAAAAAAACCTCATAATTTAGCATGTGGAAAAAAATGGCGAGAAAGGCAATAGTATAGTATGTCGAAAAAAGTCAAAATTTGACCCCTCCTAAAATGGCTAAAAACGACTTGGAATAACTTATAGAGACGTGTTATATTATACAAAGTGGAAATAAAGTCCAAGAAAGGCCAAAAACCTCGTAATTTAGCATGTCGAAAAAAATGGCGAGAAAGGCAATAGTATAGTATGTGGAAAAAAGTCAAAATTTGACCCCTCCTAAAAATGGCTGAAAACCACTTAGAATACCTTATAGACACGTGTTATAGTATACAAAGTGGAAATAAAGTCCAAGAAAGGCCAAAAACCTCATAATTTAGCATGTCGAAAAAAATGGCGAGAAAGGCAATAGTATAGTATGTCGAAAAAAGTCAAAATTTGACCCCTCCTAAAAATGGCTGAAAACCACTTAGAATAGCTTATAGAGACGTGTTATAGTATACAAAGTGGAAATAAAGTCCAAGAAAGGCCAAAAACCTCATAATTTAGCATGTCCCAAAAAATGGCGAGAAAGGCAATAGTATAGTATGTCGAAAAAAGTCAAAATTTGACCCCTCCTAGAAATTGCTGAAAACGACTTAGAACGACTTATAGAAATGTGTTATAGTATACAAAGTGGGAATAAAGGTGAAAAAAGGCCAAAACCCCCATAATTTAGCATGTCGAAAAAAAATGTCGAGAAAGGCAATAGTATAGTATGTCGAAAAAAGTCAAAATTTGACCCCTCCTAAAAATGGCTGAAAACCACTTAGAATACCTTATAGAGACGTGTTATAGTATACAAAGTGGAAATAAAGTCCAAGAAAGGCCAAAAACCTCAGAATTTAGCATGTCCCAAAAAATGGCGAGAAAAGGCCAAAAACCTCAGAATTTAGCATGTCCCAAAAAATGGCGAGAAAAGCAATAGTCGAAAAAAGTCAAAATTTGACCCCTCCTAAAAATGGCTGAAAACCACTTAGAATAGCTTATAGACCCGTGTTATAGTATACAAAGTGGAAATAAAGTCCAAGAAAGGCCAAAAACCTCAGAATTTAGCATGTCCCAAAAAATGGCGAGAAAGGCAATAGTATAGTATGTCGAAAAAAGTCGAAATTTGACCCCTCTTTTTTATTAACAAGATACTAGACTATGCTGTTTTTTGTCATTTATGACAAAATACTATATGATTACTTATTTTGTCATTTTTGGCAACATATTGTGACATTTTTTCTTAATTTTTGATGACGTACTATATTATGATGTTTTCATCATATTATATAATGTACTATGATTTCATTTATTACACAGTGCACTGTGATACAGTAAACTATGATCATTAACTAAGTCGTATCATAGCTCATTATAGTACAGCATAACATGGTACAGCAGTGATAGTACAGTAGCTCACAGTATACTGTATTGTAGTTTAACATGTCACATAGTAGTCTGCAATTTAACTTTTTCGTGTGTGTATCTCTTCGAGTCCTACCTGCTGAGCGCAGGGCTCCTCCAGTGGCACTCCCAGGCTGCGAGGGTTCTTCTGGTAGTAGGAGATCAGCTCTCCCAGCGTAGCGAAGGAGATCTTATCTGAGACAAAGTAGGCCCCGATGGATGAGCGCTGGATCCTGAAGTGGTACACCTTCCCCTCACTCCGGGCTGTCAGAGAAAGAGATTGGCATCATCACGCTGAATAAGCAGACTCATTAATAGAGTCCTTCTATGTTCAAATTTGATCATTTCAACATTAAATCCGTAACATTTAATTTCAGTCTTTGTCATTATCCAAAAATGGATCTCGCGTTTGCATTGAAATTACAATGACTTGTGTAAGGAGGTGCACGTCTTAATTTAACATATTAACTCCTACATCAAGTACATGACAATGTTTTAGCTCCCTCAGATGTCCAGGATGGGTTGGGTGGGTTTCTTGCTGATGTTTTCTTTTCTTCATTATTACATTTGCTGTCTTTGCTTATTAGTGTGTTCACTTTAAAAGTAAAATAAACTACCAAAGTAAAATTAGACCAAAACGTAAATGTTGAAATTCAAATTTGCATCATTCTCTCATTAAAAACAGGACAGTCAAAATAAATAAAATAAACACCACCACATCCCCGCATTTTGAAAGAGAGCAACATACTCAGACACGCGTTAATGATATTAAATACCAGTCTTGGTGCAGCCTATGTGTTGCATTCAGAGTATTTATCTCTGCGTCATCAGGTCAGGTTTGTGGCGTGGTCGAGTTGGGCCTGTTTAGCTGTGACTAGTGGGCGTGCAAAAGTTATAAATTGTTCAAATTTCAAACACGGTGGCTTTTAAAAATGGCATAAAATCCCTGCAGGCTAATTGTTAATGAAAAGTTGTGCAGATAAACGGTATACCTTTGCATTCAGTTTCTTAATCTTGTCTTTTTGACGTTTTTGTCTTACATACATTAATTTGAAATGCATTATTGCAGAAAGATGTTGCATTGGCCTGATTTGTGAACCTTGGAGGTTGCCGCTTGAACTGGATAATGATACTTGGATTATTCTGCACAAGTTGTGTAAAAGTTTGTAAAGTGATGTTTTGACAGTTTTGCTCTTGTTAAACACAAACCCCTATGACTTCAAAATCATTAAAATTCATGAATTTAATGTAACACTGGGTGAGTAATTGATAAACAAATGGTAATTTGGGGTGTAAAGTATTCCTCTGAATATCACAGAAATGTGGCCAAATTTGGAAGTTAAAAAACAGGTGCAGACTGCAAAAATGCAAATGCACTAACATGCAGAAACACTGAACACAAACAGGGACAATGTCAGTGTGTTCCTCACAAAAAATATAAACTAAAAGCTCAAAGAACATGAAGATGAGCCTGTTTATATGAAAGACAGTTAATCAGAGGGGATTGTGTGTAATTGTGCCATGAAACAGAGTAATTAATGATGTGGTCTGTGCTGCCTTCACTCTCAGGCACGTATGCACGCAGAGTACTGATGATGCATATTTCAGGAGCACCAGCACAGTGAAAATTGAACATCTAGCTGCAGCATTTTCCCCCCTGGGACCTAAAGGACCTTGAAGTAGGGGGAGGGAGAGAGATGGAGGACGATCTAGAGGAAGGAAGTGGACAGCGGGATGGAGACGAAAAGATGCCGACGTAGAAGATAGTGAAACCAGAGGATGAAAAGAGAGAGAAGGGACAAAGTGACTTGCATAGTAGCAGAGAGAGAAATGAGCTGGAGGCGATGCAGAGAGCGAGAGAGAGCAATAACAGCAGCTTTAATGTCACAACTCTCACGGGGTCCATTAGTGAACTGGCTGTGGGCTCATTCATAAAAGTGTAGTTTGATGACGACAACGAGCTTCCAAATGTAGGTTACTACGACGGAAGAGGAAACTCTCCTGTGTACAAAACGCTCCAGCTAACACTTTAATAATTGAGTTCTTCTGTTTTCAAGCTCTACTTTAATTTCAGAAAGCAACAGAGAAATGCAGAACAGCCGATAGCTTATTCTGCAGCTGTGTTCAAGCCAAAACTTCCCAATTTACGAAATGAATAGTTCCACATTTTTTCAATACTCTTATATGCTTTTTTGTGAGTTTGAAGAGAAAATCAATCTCATCGATGTAACAAAGGAACTCCATATGCAAGAAAAAAATGTTGGCATTGTGCATTTCCCTAATGTCGTATTTTGTGTTCACAATTTCAATTAGCGCACTTCGAGGGTTAATGGAAATCCCCCCAGTGGCAGCAGTTTATTTATCTGCAGTTTCTCGTTAACATATGCATTCAAATCCTTACCTATGTGTGCAATACTCGACTACGACAGCAAGTTAGTTTACTGTGGGGTCACAATCTGTGACACAGATAACCAGCTACAAATCCAAAAATCAAACAGAGATGAATTATTTCTAATTATACCAAGTAGTACGAGTTTAAAACTGCAATCAGCTGTTTTTGCCATCGCCATCCTCCAACACTCGAGGGCTCGTTGTGTCACCTCCTGCCCTCCATAGCGGAGCAGAGAGAGAAGATCGAAGGCAGTGAGATTAAGGCTGACAGCGGCTGGAGACCTCGAGACAGAAGGGCGGTGGAGGCAGGAGGAGGTGATGGATGGAGGACAGGATGGATGGAGAGAAATAGAGAGGAGGTGAAGAGGAAATGCGGCAAGTGACATCCGGATCCACTGAAACATGATACGGTGACCGAGAGCTCAAAGCTGCGACTTAAGGAAACACATGCAAATCAGCCTCGAATCCGAATTGAATTTTGCCCTCAGGCGTTTATCCTTGTCCTGCCAACTGAACTGAGACAGTTGCACATAAAAAGATTTTTATCCTCTCTTCAGGGTAAACACCGTTCTGCACCTGCCTCACCATAAATTTTAAAATATTTCCATCTGTTTAGCCATTGAAAAAAATGATCTATGCCTCCAAAGTGAAAACACAGTTCTTTTTAACTGTTTGAAACCTTTTGAAACCTTTTACGAACATGGGAATAAGGCAATGAGCAGCTTAAGAAGAAATGACCCAAGATTTTAGCGAGAAATTTGTAAAAAGTACGAGAAAATTTCAGCAAATAACATATCATTGTTGTAGCAACTACAGGAAACAAACTAAAAGCCACTGAGAGGAAGAGACTGGGCCCGGTCTATTGTCTGACACACCAACAAATGATTTGCTGATCCAAAAAAGTCCAAATTCATCACAGAAATCTCAAGGAAAGTGTGGTTGACAAAAATTTGGCAACCCTCTTCCCCCTCTCTTTTATCCAACTGACACAGGTCAACAGCAGGTACTCATACAGATTATTAATGTCACCACTTATATCCAAAAGACCCAAACACCCCAATAACCGTAATCATGAAACTAATAAATAATAATATCCCAAAAACTAACAAAAAAGTGACAATACCAAAATATAAACCATCTCAGATCAATATCAATATTACAAAATTCTCCCCTTTCTGAATTAATTCATGGTTCCTACAGTGGTCAACAAAAAATCAAAATTGAGATGAAACTTGTCATCCCTAAATAGATGCAGCCACTTACCGGAGATTGTGTACTCGTCACTGTGGCTTTCACTGATGCGAACCAGGAAGGAGCCATCTTTGTTTTGGGGAGCCAGCAGCAGCTTCTCAGCTTTCACACGGTTTATGTTCCCGTAGTACCACCTGACACAGAGGACAGAGGACAGAGGACAGAGGAGACACACAGACAGACGGCACAGAGGAGGAAGACAATTGAGGGATGAGCAGACAATTTCAGACAAACACAATCATGATGAATGAAAACAGAGTAACAAGAGAGGAAGCAAATGAATGAATGAATGAATGAATGAGTGAGTGACGGACGTGAGAACAAAGAGAAGAAGAATGTGTTAACATGACATGCAGAAGCCCGCACACACAAAAGCCAATCATGTGTGTAGATAAACACACACACACACACACACACACACACACACACACACACACACACACACACACACACAGATCACATTCTGCACACTGCAGCCTGACAGAGTGAAAAAGTTTACAGAAACACAGTTTCTGGTTCGGTCAGTTAGATCAGCAGCAGCAACAAGTTCAACCAAAACCTGGAGTCCACCGTGGACTCGATACGAGCTTTTAACCAAAATACACAAAAGTACTCGTTTATAGTATTTGTATCTACTTGAGTATCTCCAATTCATGCTACTTCATACTTTAATTTAATGTCATTTAGGAGCTGGAAATACTGGAAATACTTTTAAATGTAAAGTAAAAATCCATCTTTTTAGTCTGTTTTTTATGTAGTGTCTTACTATCATAATTTTATTGTAAAATATAAATTTTTGCATATCTCCTGTGTTGTATGTATCTGATTTGTTTGAAAGGTGCTATGTAAACAAAATTTGAGTTATCAATTTTTAAATCTGACAGCTGTAGTCACTCAACAAATTTATATTTTACAAACAGAATTTTGAAAATATGATGCACAGTAAAATATGAAACTACCCAACAGTATATAAAATTTATTTATTTATCTATTGGTCAAGTAGTTTTAGCTAGTTATAAACAAAACTACATCAACTGTTTTGATAATTGAATAATTGTACAAGTCATTTTTCATGCAAAAACTGAACCCGCAAACATAATAAGAGCCCACAAAGGTAATTCAAATCTGCAGCTTTTAATGTAATAATCCAACAAATGTAATCAATTTTCCACAAACGTAAAAAATTTCCCAAAAACATAAAAGCAGTTGCCTACTACAAACATAATCCGAAATTACCTGTAAATGTCTAGAAAAGACATGTATATGTCGTATAGAAAAATCATCTATACTATGTCTATAAAAGACATGTATATGAAGTCCTATACTATATCCAGAAAGGATATTTATATGACGTCCTGGAGAGACTTCTATACTATGTCCACAGATGTTTTTTTTGGACATTTGCAGCATATTTTGTATTACATTTATAGTAGTTAACTGCTAATAAGTTTGTGGGGCTATGAAATTAAAAGCTGCAGATTTGTATTACGTTTGTGGGTGTTACAGCATTTCCTGATTTCAGTTTCTCAAATTTGCTGCTTTTCTGCATTTCAATGACAATAAACTGAACAATTTTGACATTTGGAAGAAGAAGACAGAAGGTAGATTTATTGGTCATTTTTTAAACCAAGTTTAAAAAATAAATTTGTTTTTGTCCTTGATCCCGCGACATCTTTGGAGTTTAAGGTTGACTTGATTAAAATCAGAAGCTACTATGAGGATTCCATCCAGTTCCTTCGGCATGTTGCTGCTGCAGCATCATTCAATTCCTGCAGTGCATTTTTGAATTGGAGTGTTGTGTCCTGTCGGCTCTGAACAAGGTCCGTCCATCCAGTTCAGCAGCTTGATCTGTGATGTTAGGGGTTAACCATGTCTCTGTGAAGATGTGCGCAGAGCAGTCTCTGATCTCCCGTTGCTGAGTGAGCCTCAATCACAACTCATCCACTTTATTCTCCTGAGACCGGACATTAGCCAGAAGAAGGCTTGGTAGAGGAGAAGCTTTCGGTCCAAGTCGGGTCAGCCTCGCCCTGATGCCGGCTCTCCTCCTCTGTCTTTGTCCAGCACTTTCGGTTTCATTTCTCCCCTCTGATCTGATTTGCCGCTTGGCACATGCCACTGGTGGGGATCCTCTCGTGGTCTGCTGCATTCAGTCCAAAACCCACACAACTTTTCCCGATGTTTATATAGCGTGTCTGAGTGTGTAAAATAATGGACGTAGTCATGGTGACTTTTTAAATTGTTTTGTAGACTCCAGTGTTGAAGCCTCGATTATTGTACAAGACGTGAAGGCTGAGAAATATCGCACCATATCACTGGGCAGCAACAGACAGTGAAATCTAACTGAACTTTACCTATTTATTTATCTATTTGACTATCTATCAATACATTTAATCTATTTTACCATTTTACTAGATATATCATTTTATTATTTTTACATATTTTTAACATATTTATCTCATATATATTTTGTGCTGTTATCCTTTAATTTGCCTTTTATCTACTGTTTATTTCGGTTTTGCCAGTAAAGCAGAGCTGTGTACATGACTCTGCAGCAGACAAGCTTTCTGTGTGATGTGGGTTGTTTTGTGTGTCTATGTGACACCAAGGACAGGCCGGAGAACAGGCAAACAGTAGACGGCAGCATTAAAACTTTCTCCCATATGTCTCTTCATAAGATGTTTTCATGCTGCTTCGGAGGAGACAGACGGTTGTTAGTGACGATGCGTCTTTGCATCTCTTTGGGTAAGGAGCTGTGGTGTTCTCATTAATGCCGATCGGAGCCAGAGGTGAGAGTCATTTGGTGTGTGGATGACGATCGTATGTATTGTCATTGCATTAAAAAGCCAGGTGTTAGCATTAGCATTAGTTTTTTGTGCAGTGGGAATGAGGCTTTCGGCTGTGGTGACGCCTAGCAAAAAGCACGTCATTTAGTGACCACACCCTAAATTATGAGAAACTTTGAGCCTTAATAACAATAGACAGATATATAAAAATCTATCCCCTGTACAGTTTACCTGAAGAAGGGAACTTAGCTTTAGGGACCAAAACTGATTTTTCACTCTGATTGGACCCAAGACATTTAAAGATGTCCCTAATTATGATCACTTTTTTCCTACATTACAAATCAAACAAATGAATTGATCAAGAAAATAATCATCAGATTAAACTATCACAAAAAAAATAATTATCAGTTGCAGCAAAAATATGAAATAATTCAATAATTTATTGGCTACAAGAATAAAGGGCTACTTTAACATTTATGCATAAGTAAGACTAATTTAATGCTAAACTGTATGACTGTATATTAGGGGTCGTCTGTATTGTTTTTTCAGGGCCGATACCGATTATTAGTTGTTCAGGAAACAAAATCCAATATTGGGAACCGATATGCATTTAGAATAAAAATATTTCTGCCAATATTTATAATATAACAAACTCCAACACGAAACTTTGTTTAAATGCCTTTAGCAAAAATTTAATAAAAACTAAAACAATCACCATAATATACAGCAAGTTTTATACAGTCAAGTGAAATTTTTAATAAAATAAATTAATTAATTAATTAAAAAAAAATCTTCCTAAAGATATTTTTCTGACATGTTTTTTTCACACTTTTTAATTGATTAATTTAATCAGCGATCATTAAGATACAGTGCCGATACAGATAATCTGCAATATAACAAATATTGGCCCCAATAATCGGCCGGGCCAATAAGCTGATAATTCCTTCATATATATCAATAGATATGACACAGTATTTACACTCACGGGGGGGATTTCTTATGCACTCAATAGTTTTACTTCCCTGATAATACTTTTACTCAAGTAAAACTGTAAATGCAGGTATTAAACTTGAACCAGAGTATTTCTTTACAGTACTTTTACTTATGTAAAGAATCTGAATTCTTCCTCCACTGATACACACTCATAAGTCCAAAGTTTAAATATAAAAGTGGACTTGTTGAACTCCTGAAGAGATGAGGTGTGAAGGAGTCACAGTGCTGCTGAGAGCTGCCTGTTTGCTCAGATACAGAAACTGACCTTTGTTTACTTTCACTTATCAGGGAGGGCGTGGCCGCTCAGCGTGACGCTCAAGTTTCACTCACAGTAACGACACGCTGCTGCTCAAGAAACAGCTCAGATCTCACAGACACTGGAAATACTGAACTGAAGTGAAACGTTTTAGATAAAAAAACGAAAACAGCCGATAAAACAACGAAGAACTCAACAAGTACCTGCTCCAGACGTTTCTGCGGGGATGTTTTAGGAAACATAATTTTACTGTAGAAATTTTTATTCAAAAAATAACAAACATTTGATGCCTTTTTTTCTGTTTTACATCACTGATTTTTTTTTATATTTTTGACTTTTGGACTTTTGTTCTGACAAAACATGCTATTTATTATGTTTTAATCTTTGTTTGTTTGTTTGCTTGCTTATTTGTTTATTTTAAATGTTTGAAGATAAATATTTATCTGTCTAATTGGGAGTTTTTCACCACATTGTCTGATAATGAAAACAACCATTTTTGTAGCCTTAAAAAATATAATAAATCAATCAATCAATCAATTAAAAAAATTTAAGTTACTAAGGATCCATTAGTGTAGGTCATATTAAACTTATTATTGAGCATCACATTAATATTTGTGTAATTTCATAGAGCTGCATCACAGCAGAAAAGACCTTGACCTTAAAGTGAGTACTTAAACCTTCTTTTAAACTGTTAAAATCTGTAACAAAAACACAGTGAGAGCCTCCGAGACCACGAAAATCATTCTTGAGTATATTTCCTTTAACCTTTTAACGCCAGACTTCAGAATTAATTATATATTTAATTATATTACAAGTTTTTAGCACTTTCTAAAGGTCATTTTCTAGTTTTTTGTTTTGTTTTGGTTTGGTTTTTTATTTATTTATTTATTTTTTTGCTTTTTTTTTGTAAATTTTTTGTCAAGTTCCTGGTCGGCCTCTTTCCATGTTTTTGAAATAAATCAAGCCAATTTGCTCAGGCATCAAAGGGTTAAAGTACAAAATCTTGAATCACTTTGAAAAGATGTGTTTCCATGTAAAATGAAATGTGTTATATAAATAAGGATGCGCTTGTTTATTGTTTCTTTATTTTGTGGGACACTAAATCTGCTCCTCCCATCAAGAAAAAAAATTTACTTTCACTTTTCTTTTAGAAAGAAGTCAGAATTTACGGTATCTGACAGTCATTAAAATAAAATGTATTATTCAGTTTTGGAGAAGTGTTGATTGCGGTTTGTGCTGCTGTTGCACTGTATTGCATTCTACAGACAGGAGTTTCTATTATTTAGTTTTCCTTTATTAATAAACAAGCAGAGAATAAAATATAAGAAAAAGCTCTCAGTGTATAGCTGTGCCTGTGAACTGAAGCGTTTCCCTTCGCAGGAGTTTTATAGTGATGTTTGAGATAATAAACAGCAGAAATAACTCAGCGTGAAGTGGGCGCTTTGACTTTTTTTAGGTTGATAAAAAAAGCACGTTTGTCTTAATTTTTAGGCTTTTGACCTCAAACTGTTTCTCTGATGTTGCTCACTGAAACAAAGGATGAAGCTTGTTATTATACAGTCTGTTTTTGTCTGCGGTTGCGTTTGAGGACGGCGGGACACGAGGAGTCGGTGGTGGATCAGCAGCACGGACGCAGACAGAGAAGTCGACCTTAGAGGCCGAGCCGAGCTGAAACATGATGATTCCCCGCAGGCTGGATGAATAATGGAGGACCTGCAGCTGCAGCCTCTCGACTACTTTTAGCTCCAGTCGGGTTCAATGGCAGCAGCGGAGGTTGTTTTATCTAAAAAAAAAATCTGGGTTCAGCTTTGCTTTGGATGCTGCGAGGATGCCAGTGGGCCCCGAATTGAGTTTCGATAATTAATTAAGAATTTAAGTCAGTTTTGGTTTTCTTTCTATTTTTTGGGTTTGGGACTCTTGGTCGGACAAAAACAAGCTATTTGAATGTGTCAGCTTGGTCTTTTGGAGATTGTCATAGGTATTTTTATTCATTTTGAGAGAAATGAATAAAAATGAATCCAGCGATATCTCCTATTGTCTGTTGGATTGTGGCTCTCAGAAGCGAATAGTTGCGTACCTCTGGAGTCGTTAACCTACTTACGAAGGAAAAAGATACATTTTTTCCATAAAATATGGCAAACTTTTATCAACTACTTAAAGAATCTCTCATCACATACGACTGAAAAATTCCCTGCATTTATTTTCACCAGGCTGGTGTTATAATAAAACATGCTTTTGTGTTCAATGCTGTCTTGTCTTTTTTGTTAAAATATTTGTTGACATCAGACGGCGAGGTTCGTGTGGCCTGTTTGGAGGTTTTGAAGCAGCTCATTATGATGTTTTGGTGTCAACACCAGAAACAGCCGAGAGGTCAAATCTCGGCCGGCTTGCCATTTCTCAGTTTAAAAAAAACAAGATTTATGTTCATTTACAGGTAAACCTTCTGTCCCTTTGTCCGGCTGACTGCATCCATCCATCCATCCATCCATCCATCCATCCATCATCACTTTCACTGGTTATTTTATCTTCAGGTATCAGGTTTTACACATTATCATGTTTTATTGGTCTATTTATCTTTTTTTTATTGTGTTGTAAGGTCATTTATCTATTTCAATACATACTTATCCTCTTTTAAAAGTCTACTTTTAGTATTATAATCATTGTGTTTAATATTATTTTTGTGTGTGCTCTGACTCACACCTATTTGCATCTTTAATCTACATCTTAATTATTACTTTATGAGCTTTTTATTCTGAGTTTTGACGGATTTAATTGCATTTTTATAGTTGGTTGATGATTTGTCAGGATTTCTGATGATTTTCACTTATTGTTAAACCTTGCGTCCCCTTAAATGTCCCCCTGTCCCTGTCTTTAGTTAACATTTTGGGGTTTTAGTAGATTGTTTTTGGCTCAGTGACTCTCAGCAGGTGAGACAGCAGATTAAACAGCATGAGATCAGCTGACACTTTTGGGAATAAAGAAAAAGGACAAACAGCAGAGGATGTTTTTTGGGGGGACTCACTTATGTTTGGCGAACTCGTCCTGCAGCAGAGCCACGTAGTTTGCAGGGATCAGTCCGGACTCCAGAGACCCGGTCAGCTTCTTGGCCAGCACGTACTCGCCCCGCTTCTCGATCACCGACAGCTTGTCCCCCTCCTTCACCGTCAGCTCGTCGTCGCTGCGGGCCTCGAAGTCGAAGAGCGCCGCGTAAAGCTGCACCGGCCGCTTCTTGGGCGACGGGACGCGGATGTCTCCGGACACGGTGCGGATCTCTCCGCCGCCTGCGCGCCAGGGTTGGCGATGACATGGTTGTTGTTGGGGACGTTTGGGTAGCGGAAGTCCGGCCAAATGCAGTCCCAGAGCCGGCTTAAACACGGCATACAGGAGCGACAGCAACTCTCCATCCCGGGACATGAAGGAGCGGCGGCGGGGTTATTCCAGGTTTGATCGTTACACCGATCAATAAGACGCGGATCGGGGTCTCTCAGTCCGCTGAGATCGTCCTCTCGCAGCCCGCAGTGAGCAGCCGTTCAGTCCTCCGGGTTCCCTCTCTTCCCCCGGCTCCAAACATAATGCAACGCCAGCAATAGTTGGGTAGATTAGCCGGAGGAACCGGTTTTTTCTGTTGAGATCATGGATCTGAGCTCCGCGGCTGCAGTGCGCACGGCGGCTGCGGGAATGCGGAAACGGGAATGGAGGACGTCCAAGTCGGGTCGGTTCCCTGCGAGGACTCGGTGGCTCGACCCAGGATGAACCGAGAATGCGAGCATAGCTCCGGAGAAAATGTTAATCCATCGTAATCTGGTGAAAAACGGGGAAACTGCAGCAGCGGGTTGATGCTCAGGTGTTAATCCGCGAGAAGGAAGCGGGCAGGTGAAGGTGAGGCGGTGCACGGCGCGTGAAAAAGTTTGGGTTTGGCGCTCCGCACGCGTCCTGCTGCTCATACACCTGCGTACTGAGGGGGAGAAAGGGACTACTGTGTGTGTGTGTGTGTGTGTGTGTGTGTGTGTGTGTGTGTGTGTGTGTGTGTGTTGTGTGTGTGTGTGTGTGTGTGTGTGTGTGTGTGTGTTTTGGCTCCCCGACAGTTTTCCTGAAGGTCGTTATGTTTGAGTAAACAATGTATGTTTGCGAAACAATAATCTCCATCAGCCTCCTGTAATTTATTCTGTTTTTTATTATTTATTCATGAAAACACGTCATGCTTTAGTCTCCACATTGATTTATTATCAACTACCATAATTAATGAATTTTTATTTTAGTTTATTTTCAATGCTGCATTTTTTCATTCACAAACAGAAGCTCCTAAATTTGAATATTTTCTCCTGAAACTGAAAGCTCTCCTTCAGTCAGATAAATTAATAATAATAAAAATGTCAAGCTTTTGAATTAAATGCACTGTGTATTTTTATGTCCATGGTTCTTGCTTTTTATTTATTTATTTAACAATGTATTTTCTTGTCTGTTTATTTGTCTGCTTCATTTTTATCATTCGTATACTGATTTTGTACTTGAATTTTTCAGATATACTTTTTTTTAACGTTTTTTCAACCATTTCTGTATGTTTTATCTGATGTTTTGTATACGTTTGTTTTGTCAAAAAATAAAAAATATTAACTACCTCACAGACTAAAATGTCCTAATGAATACAGTTTGTAGGAGTTGAGGACATCAGGGCTTCGCCTGAGGGGGCAAAAAGGGGGACGCATGTCAAATAAAATTCTTAAAGCAGGGGGAGGGGGCTTATGTTTTTTTGGTTTAGAGAAGGGGCATCCAATTTAAAGTGGTTTATATTGTTTTACTGCAGATTTTTGAAGAAACCCGCCTTTAAAACCTGTGGGCTGATGGGTTTGGAGGCATGCTTTCTTAAAAAAAATTGGAGAATTTTTCTTTTCTTTTAATTCTTTTTCAGAGATTTTTTTGTGTGTTTTGTCTTTCAAAACTTTTTTGTAACTGTAATTTGAGCATTTCTGGGTTCTGTACTGTTGGTCAAACAAAAAAAAGGTATCTGAAATCAACAGCTCAGGCCCTGGGAGAAGTTTAGTGCAGTACTTTTGGAGTTTTTTTTTTTTTTTTAAATGTATTTATTTATTTTTACATTTTATAGTCTAAACTAATAAATGTGACATCTGTTAATAAATCTGTATGATCAGAATCAATAAAGTCTCTCACAGAGAGAGTGAGGTGCTGTAGAGTCTCCACACTGATGAAATATTTTAATCTCGTCCTCCTCTGGCTTTTTATTTATAGACGGTGGAGTCTAATGACTGCAGCCTTTGTAGCGCTGCTCTCTTTGTGCTTTTCATCCTGCATCAGTTCTGCATCATTACCGCAGAAAAGTGCACAGGATACAAATAATTTACAGCACTTCAACACAAAGTAGCAAAGCCTGCGGATGAAGCCACAAATAAGATCTGAATCACGAAAAGTTTCTGCAAAAAGCATCATCAGACCTGAATAATGAATTTTAGGTGATGCTGCAGCTCCAAATAATCTGATTCAACAAACCTGAGATTTAATTATAAGCTGCATCATTTAACATGAAGTGACTAGTTTCAGACAATCACAGATAATTTTGCAGACGCGTGCTGTCAGCAGGTTTTCAGCCCAACTGATGAGCTCAGCAGGTCATTTCACTGATAAGTTCCTCCCTCTTTAAACGAGTCATCATCGTTTGGAGGCTTTGGTTTGATCGGCTCTCTGTGACGTTAACGGTCCGAAAACCCAGTGAAGGTGTTACTGACTCTGAGGAGGGAGTCGAGGGTCTGTTTAATATGTGTTATTCTAAACTGTTAAAGGTAAACAGTGAGAGCTTGCTTGTTTTTGAGACTTATTTATGTCCTTCATGGCCAATTAAACACATATCACTGACTGACAAAGAAATGTTATATGGATTACATAAAAGTATTGATCCTTTTGTTTTTACTTTATTTTATATTTGTTGCATTTTATTTTACTTCATTTTATTTAATCTAATTTTATTTTGTTATTTATTGTATTTTTCATCAATTATTTTTTAATCTAATTATTTATGTATTTTAGTTAATATATACAATCTGTTATTATTCTTCTTATTCTTGTTACTGCAGTTCATTTTATATTTGTTGCATTTTATTTGACTTCATTTGATTTATTTTGTTTAATTTTATTTTGTTACTTTGATAATTTGTATTTATTTTTTTATTTTGTTATTTATTTGTTTGTTTATCATTTTTAATCTAATTACTTATGTATTTTAGTTAATAAATAATCTGTTATTATTATTATTACTGCAATTGTTCATTTTATTTTATTTTATATCTGTTGCATTATTATTACTTCATTTTATTTTATTTTGTTTAATCTTATTTTTTTATTATTTTGATATTTGTTATATTACTATGCTATTCAGTCTTTTATTTTATATCTCATTATTTTTTAAAATTTTTAAAATTTATTTGTTTATCATTATTATTTTTGAATCTAATTAATTATTTATGATTTTCAGTTAATATATAATATTATTATTATAGTCATAATTGTTACTGCCATTGCTCATTTATTTCCTTTTTTCTGTAGGGATGTGTGAGAGATATACTATATCTGTACATTATGAACATGTTTGACAACACTTGAAATTTCAGTAAAATATTGTTAAGAATTTGTGTCGCTCTGAACTGAACAAAGAAATAAAATGTTCATCAGAGAAAAACAAACAAAGACGAAGTGGGAGCTGTTTAAGAAAGATAACGACTTCTTACAGTGAAAACTGGATAAAAAGACCAAAACCAACAATGAATAAATCTCCTAACATTGTGTTTGAATCAGAGCTTGATGTTTCTTCTCCCTCTGATGTTAAAAACACATCAGTGAGCCACAGCGTCACATGATCCTTCACACTGTAGTTTATTTTCACTCCTACATACACAATCCTGCCGCCACAAATACTTATTAGAGCATTAAATGTGGATTAATCTGCAGCTGAAAATAGTCCCAACAATATTTCCTCCTGTTTGTTTGATTAAAAAAACCACAGTGAGGAGCTCTATGAGCCCTTTAAAGACTGCGGGGAAAATGGAGTCTGAAGATTTGGGTTTTGAGGGCGTTTTAATGCAGACAGAGCGGAGGCATTTCTGATGCGGTTTGGTAATGAGGTCCATAGAGAGACTGCAAACGCCCTGCACCCCTTTTGTTGCACAAGAAAATAACCTTAAATACAAAGCGTTTTACCGAAAAAGCCTGTTTGCGTCTAACGAGCAGAAACTGTACATATTCTGTGGAAACTGAAGTATGAAAACATGCATTTAACAACCGTAATCTGATCTAATCTAATCGCCATCCGAGGACGTCAAAGAACGCAGGCGGCCACCTCGCTCGTCACATGAAGACGGGAAAGTCCACAGACAAAGAGGCAGCATTTGACCAGTCGGGATGAGAATGTGATGATAAATAAATGTTGCAGTCTGTAGCTCAAAATTTGAAGTTAAGTGATTTTATTAAAATTATAAATGCAGCCAATGAGCGGTTTATGTGACTTTTTTTGTGCAGAGGATTGTGGGTCAGGGTCTGTGTATCTTTTTTGTACATTGGATTTTCCGTTTTAAAGATAAAAAAAACAAACAACGACTTTATTACACGATTCTTGTTTTAAAATGCAAAAATTAAAATTGAAATACAAGGCGTTTTTTTTTCTGATGGTCAAAAGGGTTAAGCGAAATTTAAAAATTGGTTTGATTTTCATTTTCTATTTATCAAAAAGCAAAATCACTTAGAGGCAGAAACAAAAGGCAGTTTATGTGATTTTTTGGGGTCAGAACAGCCGGTAAGCGTGCTGCTTTACACACTGTAAAAAGTGACCTGATGCATTAGGACAACTTGGTATTTCTGCATTCTGCATTTAACATACCGGACCTTTTTCTGTCGCACTAAGGGGCCGTTTACACGGCAACGCTTCTTGCATGAAACGTTAAACTTTCGTTTCTTTCATTCACACAACAACAGTGTTTTGGGGGCCTGAAAACGCAAACTTTTAAAACCATGTAATCTTTTGAAAACGCCACCTTTTCTGTCGCCGATAAAGTGTCATTGTGCGAATCTTTGCACATCAGCGTGGTCTTCTTCTACGGCGCATCAGTACAAAGTTACACCGCCAATTATACTGGCCTGGCGCGCACACTGCAACATTTACGGTTGTTTTCGTGGATCCGTGTGCATGATGATCACTAACAGTGTTATCATAGAAACACAGATTTTCTTTCTTGTCTAAACGTGTCCTGAAGAGTACAGCAGTGTGGGCACTGAAACGCTCTGCGAGCTGATCGTCAGAATGAGCTGAGATTTTAGGGACTGGAGGTCAGAAAGTATCGAGAGACGGACTAACACATTGTTGGTTTTGGTCTTTTCTTTATGGACTTTGTTGATTTTAATAATAAAAAAGAATACAGCCTTAACTTTAGTTTAAAATGTCCCTTTTTCTACAGTAACCAGGCAGCCGAACAGTCGTCTCTTTACCGTCTTCAGGCAGCAGCGAAGTTTAAAGACTAAAACTGGTTCAAATCCAACATGAAAACTTTTCAGTTTGAGCTCTAATCTTAATCTCTCAGTGTGAACAGCAGCTTTAAGTTTGGCTCTCAGCATACACGTTGTCTCTATAAACTACAGTTACATCAGAGGAGTCGAATGGACAAAGACTGTATCAAAGAAGAAGATTTACTGGCTAAATTTCATAAGATACTGCAATAAAATGGTTTTAAAAAAGGGAATTAGAAAGCTTTAAAGTTTTGTATGAACCTCCTGATAATTAGACCGTTTACTAGCTATGTCGCCAATGGGAAGCAATGGGATGCATAATTTTTTCCATTCTGTTTGAATTTTGCTATTAATTGCACAAATAATTTCTGGAAATTAAAACAAAATAATTTTGAAATTTTACATGTCAGGAAATGGCCAAAAATTGAGGAGGAAATAAATTTAAAAGTTACAGGAAAATTCCATGAAAATAAGCCCCCCCCCCCAAAAAAAACACCTTAAAAAATACAAAAATACAAAAAAAAAAGAACAGAAAAAAATAGTGTACCAAAATTTCAAGTATATAATTGTAACATTTATATTTTCTGGACATTTTTTTCTCCTTCTTTTTTACCTACTGACCCCCCAGGTAATTTTCAGGTCATATTCACCTCAACTTTTACTTTTTTTTTTTTTTTTTTAATTTTGCGGGACATTTCCTTTCTACAGCCAAAAAATGCTAGCTGGGAGAGTCATTTCACAGTATGAATACCGTAAAATTACAGTATGTTGCTGACATCTGTGCTGGCAGCTCTTTACTGTCATTTTACAGTGAAATTATTTACAGTGGTACTTTAAAATGAGTACTTTTCACTCATTATGGTGTCAGATGGGATCAGTGCACCGTGATCGTGGAGTCTAAAAGAGAAAGCGCTGCTCTGTTTGATAGATAGCACACCGTTTTATTAGTATATTTAGCTTTGTGACGTACAGCTCGGGAGAAAACAAAAAAACAAAACTAAATGGTCACAACTCTTTTTTTTTAAGTCCAGAAACATTTCAGCCTTAGCAGTGACATCACACAAAAGAAAGCTCAGTTTTTCGATCATTGGTTTCTTTGTCATGGACCAGAGTGATATGTTCTCGTCGTTGGGCTAAAACAAACGCGCCCGTACCGCTCCAACGAAGTCAACAAACAAAAAAAAACAAACAAAAAACAACCTAGATTTCTTCTTTTTTTTTTTTCCTCGATCGTTTTAGTTGCTTCACATATATTATCAACACTTTTCTAAAGAATCAAAATATTTAGCCACAGGTACTGGAAAAAAAGGTATCCACTGTTATATATAATAATAAACACAATAAATATAAAAAGAATTTTTGATATAATTTATATGGTATCAAAGAGAGAGGGAAATGGGCCTTCAGTTAGACGTGTTTTTACAAAAGTGATGTCCTTTTTTTCTTCCTGAGGTTGAGTTTTGTCTTCTGCAGTTTAAAGTTTTGCTAAATATACTAATAGACTAAGAGACCCGACACGCAGGGTCGTCATGGCTTATCATTCACTGAGGAATCATCTCCGCCGGGTCGTGGTCACACCAGCGGAGGTCGTTGTGGCCCCACTGTGATTTTGTGTGCTGCGGAGTTAGCCGAGAGGTCAAAGGTCAGCCCCTTTGAGCCAATCAAACACACAGCTCGACTCCCCCCCTTTCCCAAACAATCGGTTTCGTCCGGGGACGCTTTTTTTTTTAATTCCAGCTGTGACGTTTCTTCACCAAAAGCACAAAATCGAATCCTGATCATCACAAACTAGCCGCGAGCATCCTTCAGTAAAACACAGGTGCACCTTTAGCACAGATGCTAACAAGGCATTTCCTAAAAAAAGACAAAAAACAAAAAGAGGGAATCTGGTGAAGAAAAGTGACGGCTGAAATCCAAAATATCAACGTGTCCCCTCGCGCGATAGGCATACGTGTGAAATGGTGATAATTGTGTTTAGATGCAGTCCCATTTCCCTTCAGTGTGTAAGGAAGGAGTCAGGTGAACCGAAAACAGGGGATGAGGAGGGAAAAGAGAGAGAAGAAGAGAGAGGGAGGGAGGATAGAGAGATGGAAAAAAACCCAAAACAAAACCAGAAAGAATCGCAAAAATCTGTACATGTAAACATCACACTTCCACTGAGTCAAATCATGAGGAGAATACAGGTTTCACATTGGTATTACTGTTCAGGTACAAAGCCCGGCGGAGGAAATCAAGACAATCAAGAGTCCGGTACAAAGTCAGGCGAAGGACGGAGACGGAAAAGAAAATCTAAAGCACCAAAAAGAACAGAAATAAAATAATGAATTAAAAAAGCCATTTTTTTGATTCTGACAGTAGCTGTACACCCCGATAGAAAAATAAAAAAGGTCCATTACTTTTTCACCTTTGTTTTAAATAATGTGTGTGTTGAGCTTTACATCTGAGCATCCGGCTAAAGGAGTGTGTGTGTGTGATCATTTTAGGGACCCGACCGGCATCACAGCTCATCCGAAGCTTCCCTGAAGCAGTTTTTGGTTCCTCCGGATGGATTTCATAAACCGCAGGATGAGAATCAGTCTGAAACTCGGCGATATGTGATCTGAAACTTTAAAAACACGAAGCCACCACAGAGGACGCTGAGGTCGTGTCACGGGTTACATCTGATGAAATTTAAGAGGTTTTAAAGGAATAATTTGACATTCTGGTAAATTTATTAACTTGTAAAGATATAATGTGAGAAGATCCAAAAAAAAAAAAAAAGTGGAAATTTACCAAAATGTTAATTCCTGTAATGACCTGAGGAACGGAAAAAACGTACATCTGGTTTTTTTTCAAGGTCTGATTTCTTTCCTCACAGCCAGCATCTTTTAATGTGTCAAAAACCTACGTTAAACGAACATAAAATTGAGGGATTAGGTACTTAAAAAAAATAAATAAATAAATCACATTACGAGGAAGAAGAAACGTATGCCTGGGTCTCAGCGCATGCGCATTACCAAACTTTTTTGGGATTTTTTGGCTCCCGTGTCTTTATCTTACATGAAAATATAAATTTTCTGGTTTTTTTTTCAAAATAAAATCCCTCTGACGAAGTTACTATCAACAGACTCCCGTTGGTAGTTATAACAAAAGGCTCTTTATTTTGAAATAATAACCTGACCGTGTTGTTGACAGCGCGGTGGCTGCAGGCCTCCATGAATGAACAGAGGATTGACTTTTGATTATGGACAATATAGATAAGTTATATATATATAGATAAGTTACAAACGCAGCAGCGGCGGCGGCGGCGCACAGGTGAGCCGCAGCAGTTCTGCGAGGTAGCCGTCACACGCTGCTCATGCAGACAGTGTGACCCGGGGGCTAAAGAAACTAAAAACAATTAAACAGTTAAATGAATACATATAAAGGGGGAAAATTTAAAAAGTGACATTTTTTAGAGTCTAATCAGACATTTCTTTTGTTGGGGGAAATCAGTTACAGTAGTTCAAGATTGATTTTATTCTCTTTAAACAAACAAATCGGCCTCTTAAAAATGGCTGAAATGTAAATAATTTCCTTTTTTTGGGGTCAAAGATCTACAAAAAGTTGAGGTAATTCTGAGCAACATTAACTTAATTTCAAGGTTTTCCATTTTTAAAAAAGAGGACTAATTTAAGGACTTTATTTTGTCTCCAAACTGAACGCTGTAAATCACTTTAATTTAATGAAAGGCGACGTGCTCTGTTCTCGGCTCCACGTCTGTGAGTTTCTCTGAACTTTTTCAAGCTTTCAAGGACTGAATCCTTTTTTTTGTTTTAGTCGAACGATGCCGCAGTTTTGAAACCACGTCTGCGTAAACGTAACCTCTGAAGGAATTTACGCTCAGCTGCTGGACAGCAAAGGTCAAAACGCAGCTTGAATCGTTTTATCTTCATTGAAGCTGTTTGGATTCGCGGTGGACTTTTTACAGCTGAAGAAGCAGACGGCGTGAGAAATGTGAGTCGTGATGCCGGCCGCGTCCCGTGTCGGGTGACATCCGCGTTTGGAATGTGCAGTTTAGGCAAACAGAGTGAAGCTGTTGAAATATTGTACAAAATATCTTCTCCAAAAAAGACCACTTTACTTGCACTACAAAATATATCTATAAAATAATAATATTAAGAAGGATTTGAACATTGAGAATAATAATAATAATAATAATAATCGTGTAATACTAAAAAATAGAAATGTGTCGTGGAGACGTCAACGACGACAGGAGGAGGAGTTTTTGGAGAACGGACGCTCTGATTACGCCTAAAACACTCAGATTTGTCTCCCGGTTTGTCTCACTGGATACAGACGGACAGAAGGAATGAATTCAAACAGTGAGCAAATTACACCTTTCTAAAGATTGTCATTTGCCTTTTTTTTTTGTTTTTGTACAGTTTTTTTGTGGTGCTGTTCTGCAGCTGTCTGGCTTTGACGTAAACTGACCTGGGCTCAGAAATACTCGCAGAAAACCTTGAGCATGTTTTTGTCTTTGAGGTTGACGGCTGACCCGCGCGCCCACCCACCCGGCTCCTCTGCTTGATTATCACTTCAAAAACTCTAAAATCAGTGAAGCAGTGCTTTGCTACAGCCTGATCAGGAATTCACCTCGGGCACTTTTTGTTTTGTTTCCTTTTGGGACGATCTCAGTTGCTCAGTTGTGTTTGGTAAAATGAATTATCCCTAGATGCTGTTTCAAAGATGCAGTTTGTCCCGCGGAGAGTTTTCAGCTCGACGGTATCGAGGATCAAACTGAGGAGGAGGAGCGATAAGAGCATCTTCACTGTTTGCAGAAAATCTCAAAGTGCTCTTATTTTTCAAGCAAAGGAAACTAAACAATAAAAGAACTTTTTTTTTTACACAAATCAAACCTCCTGAGAACGACTGTGAGCAAAAAACAAAACAAAAAACAGCTTTTTAAACTTATTTTTGGGCTCCAAGCTGCAGTTTAAGAAACACAGTCCAGTGATAATAAAGTCTATCAATAAAGTTGTGTCGCTCGTTATCATCCTTCAAGTACAGATAAAAACCCACATTTAACCATTTTAAACCCATTTTACACTAACTCTGAGAAACGTAGAGACTGTATGGCTGTTGATCTGATGGATTTCCTTCATTTCTTAAAAACACATTTTGGAGGTTCAAGGTTTTCAGAATGGCAGCAGCTGCGGCGACAAAGTTTGACAGTCAGCCGTTTGGGAGGGAGGTAAAATGAACGTCTGCTCGGTTGAATCCATCTGAGTCGGGTTGTTGGGACTAAAACTTTTCCTGAAATCGACTCCATCGAAAACTGAAAAACTGTTGGATCCGGCTTTGATCTGAGGGGCCAGCGTCACATCAGCTGCTCATCACAGACAGAAACAAACCGTTCGGCGCCTGCACGCCTGAGTTTAGAGTTCAGACAAAAATCTGATGAGGAATGAGCTTTTCAAACCCAACAAACTTATTCACTGTTTGGGAAACTGACGCATCACTGCAGATGAGGAGTTAATTAAAGACAAACGGTGCATGCACACTATACGCAACTATGAAAGACATTTGCTCCCATTTATTGTGTATTGGAAGCGACTGATTCGCTATACAAAGCATGCTGGGATACCTTTGACGGGAGGGTGTGACAATTTACGTGTAAATTCAGGAAATGTTGAAGTGAAACTAATGAAAAAAATGTTTTCAGGGGAATTTCTAAGTAAAAATAATATTATTCATGTGAATGAGTCATATTCAGCTTAATCTGTAAAATATGACAGAAAATTATTTGGTGCTTTTTTGGAAAAAAAAAAAGAAAAGAAAAAGAAAAAGGATAGATTCAAGCTAACGACGTGGCCGGGTGGACGTAAATTGAGGTGAACTGGTCTGCAGCCACGAGCACACTGCACCGCTGGTCGCTTATGGCTGCATCCTGATTGGCTGTTTTAAAGTGTTCAAAATTTGAATTCTTCAAATTGCTCTCTCATGTATATAAAGATGGACAACATGCTTCCCCAAATATTAATTTTTCAATCTGGATCGCCCCCTGGTGTCTGGCTGGAGTATAGGTCATAAAGCCCGCCCCCCCCCCCCCCCACCAAACTAAAACTCAAAGTATGTGCCCAGTACATTTTTCCCAAAGACGGTTTCTGTCACTGAAGGTTGTTCTCATCACACTGATGTCCGTTAAAGGGATCATTTTTATGATACATTTGGTTTTGATTAGTTATTCAATTATACAAAAAGGGGATATTCTGCCATGATTGACAGCTGTGTGAGCCAATCACTGAATGCTCTTGCAATCAATGACTGGCTGCTCGCTATTGGCCGGATATCTCCTGAACTCCGGCTCTGAATGATGTCACCAGCACAAGATTGCAGCAGATATTTTAGCTTCACTTAAGCATACCGCAGACATATATTTATACACAGTCTATGATTCTTTCCAATATGCGATGAATGGGAGTCAATGTCTGGTCGCGTATAGTGGGCGTGCACAGTAAAAATAAACATCTGAGCAGGTGTTACAGAGCGTTTCTGTGCAGCTGGGATCATGTTTAAGATGGAGATCTTGAACATAAATGATTTATAATATCCTCTAGGAGGATAAAAATCCGCTTGTGCGTGTGACTCTGGACCCTCTGACAGCAGAGAGCGGATCAAACCAACAAGATCTTTCTGAGACCAGCTAAGCTCGTCTGCAGGTGTCCCAAAGCTGTCGAATCTCCCCGACAATGAAAACCAGGCAGACTCAACCAAAACACTGGCAGTATCTGAGAGCACAGTGAGGACCGAGCAGGAGGACAGAAGGACGGTGGAGTCATCAAAAAGTCTCATGTTGGGGTTGACAACAATTGCACCACACTAAAAGTACACAAAAATGTTTAATCTGCCATCAAATATTACATCAAACAAAGAAAATTAGGTTGAAATTAGAGGAAAATTGATTGTACCTCTGCAGGTCTCACAATGTGTTAAACTGCGAGATTTCCTCTAAATCAAAGGACAGATAAATCACGTTTTAAACTCTTCGGGAAACTAAATTCAATCGTTGTGACTTGTTACATGTCTGACTTTTGCGACATCATCCTCCCTCCTTCTCTCCTCCTTCTCCTCTAGTTGGGTCATTGTTTTTTTGTTGTTTTTTTTTTTTGCATATTTCTCTTGTGTCATTCAGTGATCAGTTCACTTAAAAAAGAGCTTCCTGTTTTGTGAAAAAAAAAAACCCAACAAAACAAAACTTTTACACTTCTACATCTAATCATAAATTAGACAATTTACATTTTCAACATCTCAAACTAACTCGACACGGTGGTTCGGACATTGCACACGAATGTAAATCAGTGAAAGTCTGGATGGAGGTTTTGCGATACGCGGTGCGATGGCACCTGAATGAATGGCTTGTCCTCTGCTCTGTGGCCCGACAGCTCGTCGTGCGGCGCGTATGATACAGATTTGACCGTCCGACCGTCGCTGCGGGCCGCCGACACAAACCCTCGAACACCAGTGAATGCTATGATTATCAGCTGCATTGCAAAAAAACCTACACCACACCTCTTTCTATGCTCTGACTTCAGCAGTGCAAGTCTGGGGGGTCGGGGGTCCCTCCGGGGACACATGCATACACACACAGAGAGCCCCCCCCACCTTCAAATCACAGATGACTGTTGCTTCGCTCAGTGTGCAAAAAAAGGGAGCAAATCACGGTGACACGACGGTCGAAACTGAGTAGAAACCACAGTAGAAGCACAGTACACAGAGCGATGCCTCGGGAGGAGAAACGTTTCGTTCATTTTTAACCTCGTCTGCACTAACAGGTGTCGAGTGAGCAACTCCGAACAAATCATCCGGCTTTTTTTTTAAGTGACTGCACCAAAAGCCAAAAACTAAAACTGCTTCCTCTCACAGTTTCTTAAAGCAATAGTTTAACATTTGCTTTTTTGCAGGGTTAGATGAAAAGATTGATGTCACTCGTGCACACGGTAAATATGAAGCTGGAGCCAGGAGGTGGTTAGCTTAGCACAAAGACCGGAAACAGGAAACTGCAGCAAGGAAACAAAATCTGCCTACAGGCACCTTTAAAGCTCACAAATTAACATTTTTTTCTCCTTTTTAAATCTATAAAAATCTGCAAAAACATACTGCAGGTTTATTATGCAGTGAACTATCTCTTGCCTAAAAACTCCAAGAAGTGACTCCTCGAGGTCAACAAACAGTCCCGCACACAATTTCATTTGTGTTTTTGTTTCTTTTTGTATGGATCGAAAAACAAGAACTATCTTATTATTTCAGTGAGCTTAGTAGGTGCTGGTACACTGAAAAAAACAATCAGATAATCTGTTTCCGCTTAAACAGTTAGTGTCCATATTGCCATACATTTTTAAGATGACTGAACCTGAGAAGACAAGTTCAGTAATTACAGAATTAAGTCAACTCGTCTTCTCAAATTCAGTCAACTTCAGGTTTTAAGGCAGTCTGGACACGAACGTTTTAAAGTTAAAACAAATAGTTTGTTTGTTCTTTTACAGTGGAGGTGGATTGATTAACGTTGGCACACGGTGAGCCCAGCTGAAAACCAGATTCATTAGATCTTGATATTTGGTTGAATTTAGGGTTGTGAAGTCAGGTCATCAGAATTCGAGACGTCTAATACCAACGTCAATCTTACGTAGAATATAAACCATATTTTGTCGGTCATAAGTTATGTTGTCAAGTCACCATAATCTTCCGAACCTATCGTGCTAATGTCATTTTGATGCAGAAAAATTAGGTACGGAGAACAAAACCCAACGTCAGCAAAATGTGAAATTCTTAACCATTAAGACCATCCTGATAACAGGAGCGCAACATTTTCTTTCTCTCTCTGTTTTAGTCTAGACTCACTGCCGCCCAAAACACTTCACAGAAATTAAAATCCAAAATTGGGGCCAATCAGGGATCTGCGTTACAGTTGACAATGTAAGCAGCTTGGAGGACGAGACGGGATTCAAAGCTGCAGATCACGGCCGTGATACTTCAGACAGAAAACAAAGACGTTTCAGATGGTATTCAGCAGCCAAGAGGCACCTGACTGCTGAATGAGAAATGCCAAAATATGCTAATAACGCCAGTGTATCGCAAAAACCTTACGGGGATTGTTGTTAACGAGCAGCATGTCACATACAAAAGGTTAACAGAAATAAACTGCATTTTTTTAGATCATTACTGTCTAACTGAAAATGTTTTTGTGTAGTAGAAGCTCGCGCTAACGTCGGGATTAGCTGAGGGTTTGAAGTGAGTAACCGTCTCACCGAACGCGTCGACAGAAAGTTCAGACTGATTCAGAGAAATACGTCGAGCTCACGCCATCAGGATTGTCTTAACAGGCCGAAATTCTAACGTCATTAGATATTTAAAATGTCGTCAACACAATTTTCATTCCGACCAAAATTTAAGGTCCGCAAGTCCCTCAGTTTAAAGTCTTTGTGCTCAGCTGATCAGCTGCTGACTCCAGCTTTATGAGACACTTCAGAGGACGGCATCGATCTCTCGTCTTACACTTCAGAAAACAAAACAAACCTGTTTCCACAAATGTTAAACTATTTCTTTAACAAAGAAGCTGCAGAAGCGACCAAGCATCCAATAAACATCATTTTCAGCTCTTACAACAAAAACTACCTTCAGAAATATCCACATGGCTGAAAGCAAACTGACAATTTTAAGATTTCTCTCTCAAAATTATCTAAAGTAATTTAGTCTCTTTTTCTCTCGTTCTGGATTAAATTAGCATAAAAAAGAAGTTAATCAGTGTTATAAACTGGACGTTTTTTGCTCCCTTAAGCGGTTTCCGTGCGTACTTGTCGGCCTGATGTGGAGAAAAAACACAAACTCCACTAACACGTCCCTCCCTGCGCCCTCCAGAGGGTGAACAAGAAACGAAACCAAAGAATTCACAGTTAGAAAGTCACGAAACACAACATGAATCAAGCCCTATGAAGCAAAAACAAAAAAACCAACCAACCCGGTCTGAGAGAGGCGGGACGCGTGCGTGTGTTTCACCGAGTCCTCCTGCGAGTCTTTGCGTTGCTCTGTTGTGGTCAGGTTGCGGTCGAGGTCGGTTGGTCGGTCGGGTTTTGCACGGGGCACTGCGGCTAGCTAACGCCCGGCTTTGTTTGAGGTTTTAGGTCTATGGCAGAAGGTCCGGTTTTTGAATAGCAGCAGCGACATGAAAGTTCATCATTATCATAATCATAATAATAGCAATAATAACAATGGCCATCTCAGAGTTGAACAGAGAAAACACAGTAAGACAGAGCAGTCCTCCTCTTCCTCTGAAGCCTGGACCGGACCAGGGAGGGGAGGAGGAAGAGGAGGATGTTTAGGTCCACGAAGAAGAGGTGAAGAGTAGGTCCAATGGAGAGAAAGAGGAGAAGAAGAGGGGGAGGGAGGGGCGTTTAACAGAACGATGCTGAGGTTTCGTTGGCGTCTACATTTGTAAAGAGTAGAAGCGGGAGGTAAAATTTGCCATCAACCCTTCATTTAAGAAAACCCCTCCCCTCCACCCACAGACCCACACACACACACACACTCACACACACACACACACACACACACACACACACACACACACACACACTCCTCCCTCCCCTTTAAGGAGAAAATCACCTCGCACACAAACACGCTCAACTCTGATTCTTCTCAAGTTTCCAAGATGATCTGATTATATATACAGCAGCACACGAATGAACCCGCACGGACGAAAGAAAAAGTGTCTGAAAAGTTTACATCAGTTCTCGAAATGCTTCCGACATTACAGGTCTTTTGCGCAATATAGTTCCCCCCCGAAAAAATATAGAAACATTGAAGACATCAGGTGGTAAAGAAGAAGTAAACTGGCTTCAGGTGGGAATGTTACCATTCACTTGCAGTGTGTGTGTGTGTGTGTGTGTGTGTGTGTGTGTGTGTGTGTGTGTGTGTGTGAACTGAAAATGGGATTGGCAGGTCTGATCTGAGGTATTTCCTGGTGGTCAACATGGCGTCTTGGATGCATAAGTAGCAAGTTGCTCCCTGGGTAAAAGGGGGTGAGGAGGATGGGGGAGGTCAGGGTGAGGGAAAAGTGCTATAGGACACAGAGAGCTTATATACAAGCGAGCACGAAAAAAGTTTCTCTCCTTCATTTTTTTTTTTTTTTTTTTTTTTTTTTGAACCCAAACAGATCCTTTTTCTTTTTTCCAGTTTCCAAACTTTAGATCCTCTGAACTCAAAGTCTTTTCCGTGTTTAGTGCTATCTGTTAAGATAAGTCAAGCCGCTTCTTTTCTTTCAGTCACTTGGGAAGAAATAAAACAAAACAAAAAAAAAAAACTTGCTGGACTCCCAAAAAAAGAAAAAAAAAAATTAAATTTCAGATCAAATCGAAAACGCTTAAACCAACAGCTTCACTGCAAAATCTGACAAGTTTATTTTACTTTTAAAAAATCTAGGAAACCAACTGCTGTGACAATGTAAGTAAATACAACTATTAGTCTTAACTTTTGTTTATTTTAGAGTTGTTACATTTACTTAAATTTTAGTTACATTTACTTGATTTTGCAAAGCTGCTGCGACTTAAAAAAAAAAAAATCTTCATCTAGCAACTTCAGTAAACCAAGTTCACTGTGCTGTAAATCTGCATCCTGCTGAATCCAAACTGGTCAATAATATTTGTTTTTTTTTCTAAACAAAAACGAACTTGCAGATCTCCAAACTTCATCATCGGCAAAATCCTCTTTGTGATGATCACTTTAAATCAGACTAACTTTCTTTACTGAAGTTGCTAACACTTAGAAATAAGTTAATTTAACTTGTCGTTTTTATGTTGCAACAACTTCCCAAAATTAAGTAAATATAGCTAAATTTCGAGTAAAAGTAACAATTAGATAAAAAGTGAACACATATTAAGTTTATATTTACATTTACTTTCCTTTCTTAAGGTAATCGGTTCAAAGATTATTTTAAGTGAGGTCAGCTTGTCAGATTTTACAGAGTACCGATTCAGGGAGTCGTTATTTCTTTAAAATGATTTTGATCATAAGACGCCGCCCGTCAATCTCAACTCCCCGTGCTGGAGCTCAACGACGAAACTCAAAAATGCTCCTCCACACAAAAGCCTTTATTTTTTTGTCCAGAACCAGACCGGTCCAGCAGTCTCTCCTCTCTTCCTCTCCTCCACACTCCGGCGCTCAGAGTGCAGTGCTGATTGTGAGGTGCTTCCCGAGAGGAGAGGAAGAGATTCCTCCAGAGTCCCAAACGCTCCTGTTTTTCCACTTTTATCCCTCGTCAGGCGATGGACTGAAGTTGTGGGGGATTGTTTTGGGGATGGTGGGATTCCTCTCCCTCCCTCTCTCCAAGTTTCCCACTTTTATCTCCAAAAAACAAAAAAAAAAGTGGCCACAGCTTCCGAAAAGAAGGCAGATTTCAGGAGGGAAGAGCAAAAACAAGAGGACTGGTGTCGATAAGGAGAGACGGGGGACGACACAAAACGAACATACTGAAAAGTGTGTGTGTGTGTGTGTGTGTGTGTGTGTGTGTGAATGTGTGTGTGTTCTTCGCCCAAATCAGTTCTGCTGCAGGATGAGGTTCTCCAACTCGTCTGCCGAGCGCAGAAGAAAGGCGGCCGACTCCCGGTAGCCGGCGATCAGCTGACGCACGGCCGTGATCTCCGGCTGGCTGAGCTGGGTCGACGCCCCGCCCCCTCCTCCGCCCCCGCTGCCCCGCCCGCCCAGGCTGTTGTTGGTGGAGGCGGCGGAGGAGGAGTTACTGATGTTGGCAGAGGAGAGAGATTTCATGCTGAGGTCTGTGGGGCCTGAAGGTGGACGGAGAAGAAAATGAAACAGTGACGTGAGAAAGAGGTGAGAGGAGGAGCGAAGAGGAGGAGAAAAGGACAGATGATCGGGGTGGAGGACAGAAAATGATGGTGATGTGAAGAGAAGGAAAGAAGGTGAAGAAGAGACACATCAGTCAGCTGAAAATGACAAGACGCCTGCTGAAATATCTTTTTACCGCCTGTGGCTTCATTAACCCTTTGAAACCTGGATCAGTTTTCTTGTGTGTTTCATAATTTATTTGACCCTTTGAAACAGCAAAATGACTTGATTTCTTTCAAAAACATGAGGGGAAAAAGGCAATGACCAACCTGGCAAGAAATGTCCCACATATTGCAAGAAATGAGTAAAAGGTGACAAGAAAATTACCAAAATAAATAGTTTTAAAAAAGAGGGGAGGACTCTTAGAAAATTATCCAAAAAGTAGAGAAAATGTCCAGAAAACTATATATAATAATTCTCTATTTAAAATGATGTGACAGAAGAAATATTTAACATAAATATATTTTGTATTTTCAGCACGTCCATGGTCACGTCTTTCTGGCTTTACATTTCACACAGACCTCGTTTTGGCGCTGTTACTACCTCCGTTCCTGGCCCGGAGGCGAGACCACTCTGTGGACCCTTTCTGCGATTTGATGTTTTATACAGAACAGCGAGGCGTCACAACGGCGTGCGAGCAGCTGTCTGACTGTTACAGCTAGGGGGCGCTAAAGCACGAAATAACGCTGATCTCGTCTGTCTCTCGTCTCACAGTCGCTCTAGCTGAACATGTCCGTGTGATTGTGAGCAGAGCGAGGAGCGAGGCGAGAGCACAAAGATTTTGGCCGGAGCGCCTTTTTTAGCATCCCCTCATCTCTCGCTCCATCACGCTTCGGTAGCGCTCACACCACAATCTGAAGCGCGTCTGACCCAGAAAGGACTTTAAAAAAGAAGCTGAGAAGTCATACATACAGGTGTACTCTTCCTGTAATAGTAATAGATTACAATGATATGGGACAAGAAAACAATGTGGCGACATCGTTTCAGTCTGTAACGATTTACTCTGGAATTTACCAAAAAGTACAAAAGCGTACTGAAAAATTGGACTGGCGATTGTGACTGACAGCATCATGAAAACAGCATTTAACCTCCTGCCTGACACTGAGGAAGAGGAGGGTCAGGTGACCGCGGTGCCGAAAGCAGCAGCAGCAGCGCTGAACATGAGGAAGAGGAGGACGAAGGACCACCTGCATCTCACTTATGCCACGTTGTACTTATACTCCACTAGATCTCAGGGGGAAACATTTTTACTTTACTAGATTCATCCGAGAGCCTTAGTTACTACAAATTCAGATTTCTGCATAAAAAGCATGAGAACATTTTATAAAATATGAGGTTTTGTTATAAACTGAACTACCAACAGTTAATGCAAGTACAGCAGAGACAATTTGTCAAATAATCAATAAGCTGAAAAAAAAGAAAAAAGACTTTGCAACTATTTATAATTTTTAAAAAATTGTATTTTCTAACTTATCTAGAATGATTTTTAGTTTTTTGGGTTAATATTTTTTCTATTTAATTTAGATTTTTCTGCATTGGGTACTTTTACTTACTTTAAGTACATGTTCCTAATTATATGATTATTACTCACTTAATATTACTTAAATATCATTTTCAATGCAAGACTTTTACTTGTAACAGTATTTTTACAGTGAAGTATTTATTTTACTCGAGTAAAATATCTAAATACTTCCTCCAATACTGTCTACAATTGATTATAGAAAAAATATGTTGTTTTGTGTGTATACACACACACATATATATATATATATATACATACACACACACACATATTAGCTGTGACAAACAGTTAACATTCAGGGTAAGTTTGCTGAGCACGAATCTTTCTGCTTGACAAAAATCTTGTTATCAAACCTTTGTCTTGAAACTTTTACAGAAACTGACGGACACGGAAAAGATGCACACACCTCAGTTCAAGTTTTCAGATAATAATTGTGTTTTAGCAACATGACTTTGAGTATTTAAGCGACATCAGTATCGTGTGTGTTTGCTGTTTCACACTGCCATCTGCTGCTCTGTCTCCTTTCACTGCCCTCTTTTCTTCATCTCCTCCTCTTTCATCCTCAAATTACCGGCTCATGTTGTTTCTTTTCATCTCCTCCCTCCTGACCGCCTGCTTCCTCTTTAATTCACCCGTCCCTCTAACTACCATTTGTTGTCCGTCTCCATAAAGACCCTCTTCCTGTGTCTCTCCCCACCTCGCCCATTCCCTTACCGTTGCTCTGAGTAGCAGCGCCGGTCGTCAGGGAAACGGGATGTTGCATGGCAGCGCCCAGGCCCGGGTATCCACGGTAACCGTAGCTGAGGCCGGCTCCGTTGATGTAGAGCTGGGTGTCCTGGGAGGAGAAGGCTGATGCGGCCAGAGAGTAGGCGGAGTGAGCGAGGGACGCCGGCTCCCTCAGACCGCCTCCCCCGCTGGACGGCTTGTCCAGAGAGATCTGCTCATCCTGGAGGAGGACACGGGACATTTCTTTTGTTAAAAAAAAATACTGTACAGAAAGCTGGGTGGACAAAAAATGCAACTAAGACCTCAGTGTTATGATTTAGAGGAATTTTACTGCTAACTGTCTTTTAGGACACTGAAAATGTTTCTTTGACAAAATTTAAGTGTCACTGAGATTTAAAGTGATAGTTAGGGGTTGTATGACGTACTTATGTAAAGTCAGAGTGTTACATATACGGTCGGCATGCTCCCAGTTTGCAGAAAAACACGGCACGCACCCCACAGCTCAGCGTTACCCTGCTGCATCGATATCACAACGTGTGTATCAGTCTAAGTGGACGCTGAATTCAAAGTGTTTTCACTGCTTCACCCACAGACTGAATATAAAGACGGCCAACATCGCCCCCTGCTGTCTGTCTGCAGTATAGGTCATAAAGCCCGCCCCTCCATGTTAGTGAATAGGTCAAATTAAAAATGTAAAAAACAAGCCAAATAAATTTTTCCCAGAGATGGTTTGAAGGTAATTCTCATCACCCAGATGTTTCTTCAAGTGTTTGTTTTTATAAGTTTGGTTAAAATTGGTTATTAAAATAAGATAAGGTTATTATAATAAGAAAGGGGGCTTTTCTGGCATGACTGACGAATGACAGCCAACCCATGCACTCGCATTCACTGGAGCTGCTTCTGATTGGTTCAATAGGTCGTTTGGCGAGAAATCTCCCACTGCGGATATCGGTACTGCGCAAGCTCCGGCTCTCAATGACATCGTCTTCAAAGGATGACAACGCCCCAAGTGGCTGAAACACGTTCTGATATCAACCCCTCTACACAGCAGGGTACTGCTGAGCGCTGTCCGCTACACCCACACAAACGCAGCAGACCAGGTGCCCCCCCTCCTGACAGCGGCGCTCCCTGATGGCAGTGACCCCCCCAGCAGGACAATAAACCGTTCCACATCAACAACATTTTTCCTGCTTGTGACCCTGATTGGTAAATAGTTAGTCTGCCCACAGTGCTCACTGGTCACTTGTTTTTTAATTTTTAACAGAGAAAATGCTGTTTCATGTCACAATGGCAAACGAATCAGGCAGCTCAGCGGCGTGGGCGGTTTCAGGTCTGGACCCAGAGACATTTCTTTCAGTATTAGTGATTTTTAATTAAACAGCTCTGTTCTGAACAGACCAGACCGAGGGCAGCCTGCTTTAATGTTCATTAATTAGTCAAATAAAAAACAAGAAATGTTTGTTTCTTTTAAATATGAACACACACTTACGTGATAAGTGTCGAGGCGCATCCTCTTTGCAGCGTTGCGTGATTCGCTCTCGCAGGCGGCTGCCAGGATGTTCTCGGCCATGGCTGAGGTGAGGTGAGGTGGAGTCGGGCGGGTCTGCAGAAAAAACAGAGACATCATGGAATTAAATTAGTGAATGAATATAAATAATATATTCAGTTATGACTGAAGTGAGGACGGGAGGATTTACATACAGGCCGACACTGCCTTTTATGTCGTAGTTATTTTCTGATTAAATTAGACTAGAAGGATTATTTACTGGACGGATCAGAACACAACAAAACACTCAGCTGTTAACTATATAAACAACACAATATCCACAAGTTGTTTCTGTACGGGAGGAAAAACAAGAAGAAACAAGAGTTTTAACATTTATCAAAAAAAGTTAACTCAATACATTTTTTAAAGCAAAGTAAGCAAATCATTTCATTTTCAACATGTATTGTCTGTTTGTTACTGTTTTTAAAAAAATAATATTACTTTTGCACATTTAATTTCCTTTATAATGTAATAACGTTCTGTTAATCCTGATTTTTTTTGTTTCCAGTTCAACCATGTAAAGCACTTTGAAACTATATTTTGAAAAGTGCTGAATTAAAAAAAGAAGTATTATCATTATCATTTTGATAATATTTAATTATCATTACAGCACCGTGTAGTATCACATCATGATTCACCACAGGGGGGCAGCAGAGACATTTCAGTGACTGACTCAGAGTGAAGCAGCCTGTTGCCTCTCAGACTCCACAGTCACTGATCAACATCACCAGTACTCCCATAACACTCAACCAAGCAGTGGATTTATTCAAAACGCAGTCAGCTGCAGAAGAAGTGAAGAACACTACTGTAAAAATAATGTCAAAGTCCTGAATTTAAAATTTTAAAGTAAATGTACAGAAGTATTAACAGCAAAATGTACTTAAAGTATCAGATGTTTTAATATTCATAATGCAGAAAAACTCCTTTTAAGTGTTGTTTCGTTGTATAATATTATACTATTCTTTTATTTTATCGCAAATGAATACATGAAAGAGTATTTTAAAGCTGGTGTTCATGATTGTGGAGCCATTAGTAGATATAATTTAGGCTCGATCAGGATTAGGGTATTATGATTTAGCAGGGTATTTAAAAATCCCCAAAATATAATTTAAATAGGGCTGGCGCTTGATAGTTGGAGATCTGAATCATCACTCAGAGACTTTCAGTCAACTGAGACTTTGGGGTTGTTTTTGCGAGTCAGTGTGCTCTGCAGTGTACTTTTGTGGACGTTTTGGGCCCCAGATTTTGCTGCGAAGTGAGTGCTCTTGATTTTCATGCTACTCTTTGGAACAAGGAGCTGCAGACATGCAGGCGGCTGCACAGAGGAGCAGAGACCTTCTGCTTAGAGACGGTGAATTTACGGCTTACAGTAACTTAATACAACAAAGTCTGGCTTTTGTTTGATGTCTATCTTCTGGATTTTTTGGAGAATTTTCTTGTAATTCTTTGTCTCTTCTTAAGACCATTTTCAGGTAATTTTTCTTTTTTTTTTCTAGGAATTTAATCACCAATTTACTTATTAGTGAAACCAGTTTGCTTCGGTTAAAAAGATTTGAAAGCTTGTGAAAGGATGCTGATGCCAGGTTTTCAACGGTTAACATACTTATATTTTACTTCTGGATTAAATAACCTTTCACCATTGGACTCAATTCAGACAAACTCGATAACTTCAGGCTCGACTTCAGTCACTGGTATGAAAGTTAATTTCTCCAAGAAGAAGAAGCGGCAGTGACAACCTTTGACCTCTAGATGAAGGGTACTGGATTAGTTAGATCCTCGTTATCTCTGACAGCATGACAGTCTTTGTTACAGACATTATTGTTTTTTAATCACTAGAAAAGATCACATCGTTGAACTATCTGCGTCACTGCATACGCCCTGCTGGTTCCTGCTGGTTCCTGCACATGTTGTTTTATCAAGTGTGAAAAGTATTAACAGCACACATCTGTCACTTTAAGTCAGTTTGTCACTTGATGGGTCTCGATATTCTGCACCGTGTCACATCTGTACACTGAAATAAGCTGACTGCAGCTTGTTGTTTCTATAGTTACAGCCCATTTGCAGGCACTTTCCATCCTTTTTTTTCACAAGAGATGATAACTGTTTGTTATCATTGAACCATACACAAATACATTACATTATAAATCCATACTAAATATTATATTATTGTGACTTTAAGAGGGTGAAAACAACTACTGGAGAAGACTCAGGGAGCAAACACCAAGGTTAAACCAAGTTGGGTTTTTTTTTTAGTAAAATGAATATTAAAATACTGAATATATATAATTCTTCAATTATGAACTATAAAAGTTGCACTTACAGTTAACATCAAAGTCTGCTTCTCACTGCAGAACCGAAGATCTTTTTAGTCAGAACAGTTTAAAGGTCGACACTCAAAATTAGTGTCACACATTCAGTATCTGACCAAATGTCTTCCCTTCTGTTCCTGAGTTACCGTGATGGTAAACAACAGCCAGAAAAGTGTTTTTGGAGAACATTATGATCTCAGAGTAAGGCCGACCTTTGACCTTTGTATATAAATATCATAATTTTTATCCTGTTAGACAATTGAGTAAAAATTTTTGTCATAATCAGCATATAAATTTTCACGTTATGGCCAAGAACATGTTTTGTGACGTCACAGTGACCTTGACCTTTAATGTAATGTAATTTTATTTAGACAGGGACGGTGCACAATAAAACATCAACCTTACATGAAAAAAGGACAGATGCATTTTGAAGGGTTTTGGCAAAATTGTCATTTTCTGCCTGCAGTCCCTGGGCAGGTACTTTTGACCTGCGACCACCAAATTTTAATCATTTCATCCTTAAGTGAAACTTTTGAGCCAAATTTAAGAAAACTCCCTAATGGACCTCTTGAGATATTGCGTTCAAGCGAATGAGACGGATGCAAGGACATAGTGACCTTGACCTTTTGACCACCAAATTTTAGGTCCAAGTGGAAATTTTTGTCAAATTTTAAGAAATTCCCTCTAGGTGTTCTTCAGATATCGCATTCAAGAAAACACGACAGATGCCTGGTCGCAGGGACCTTTGACAAACAAAATCTTATCAGTTCGAAGGTGAGTCCAAGTGGACGTTTGTGCCAAATTAAAGGAAATTTCCTACTTGAGATATCGTGTTCCACAGAATGAGATGGGTGCAAGGTCAAACTGACCTTGAGCTTTTGACCATCAAATTCTAATTTCATAAATTCAAACTCTAAATTCAACCTTGAATGCAAGTTGACGTTTGTGCCAAATTTGAAGAAATTCCCCCAATGATACATGGCTGATTACAAATAAACAAATACTGAAGATGGAGATGTATTAAAATAGATTTCAGCCACTGATTTGGGATTTATACAGTAAATGTACACAGTTAAACTGGGAGCAAAACAAAAAAAATCATTTTTTGAGAGGATAATTGCTTTTATACACTAATAAATGTTTGCTTTACTGATAAGACAATATATATGAACAAATCACACGTTCCTAAACAATCTAGAGACTGTTTTTGTGTTTTGATCTGAGTCTGAATCTTTTGATTTTTGAGTCTGGAGCAAAACATTTGTCCTTCTTTAAGCTCATTTAACTTCCTGTGATCTGTTTATTCCCTCTCCTGTTTCTGCATTTGCTTCTGTGTGAGCGTTTAATCAGGAACTCGCACAACGTTTAAAAAACACAGCGGAGAACATTTTAGCTCAGTGCAGAGATACAGCACACACTGTACTGAACGAGAACCATCAGGAAAGAAACCAGGATGTCCTCTAGCTGACTGGCTCCCGCAGGAGTCGACTGACTGACAAAAGAAGCGAGGCCAGCAGTGAATTGTGGGAATTATCTTCTCTGAACATGTTGCTGATCAAAAACACCCCCGTGAATGAACCGCAGAATACAAAAGAGAGCATCAGAGAAAAAAATGCTTTTTCAAGATTGCTGGCTGAACCACAGCTGACTCACACTACTTCTATAAACCATATCTTAAATTTATATTAATTATTATTAAAATGTATTTTATAATTTTTTTTAAACATTTATTTTCACAACTATTTATTCCCAGTGATTTGATTGGTCACCTAAAAACAGGTAAATAATATCTTTATTTTATTCTATATTTTCGGGTGGAAAAGGCTTGCGAGTGATTTTGATTTGGTCGCATTACTTTGAAGAATATTTTTCATAAACGTAATATCTACACTTATGATGCAGATGAGAGCGACGCGGTTAATTCTGCCTCTAAATTATCTGCAGAGTGGCTGGGAATTACATGTCTGTCAGTCTAAAAGCTTTCTGAGAGCAGGTGTCAGGTCTGCGGCACAGAGCCCATCGCACAGTAATTCGTCCGTGCAGCTCCGACTGAATTAAAACGATTTCTCAAAACCGCCGAACGCTGCGTTCAAGTCATGTCGCTAAAAGCATAAAAACAGAATCACAAATCACTGCTGCATTTCAGAAATGTTCATACGTTAAAGTTGTAATAATAACTACTGCTGATACTAATACTATCAATACTAAAACTACTCATATTCTACCTTTATTATAGTCCTTTTAAATGTATTATTTTTATGTAAATAATATTTTATTTATTGATTCATGGTGCCATTCTCTGGTTTTAGCTTCCCCAGTGTGATGAAACTGCTTTGCATCACTTTAAACTGAATATATTGTGTTTCTAGACTTTTGGTCGGACCAAACAAGACATATTTGGCAATTAAAATGTGTATTTTCTGCTAGATTACGAACTTTAATGGAAAGTTGATTAATCGAGAAAATACTTGGCAGAATAACGATGATAAAAACTTTCACAAGTATTTAAACGATCCAACTCTGAGAAAATTTGTTTGCTTTCTTTTGGAAACATGGGAAAAAAGTCAATGAGCAACATGACAATAAATGTTCCTCAAATTGCAGGGGGTTAGTAAATTTGGAAAATTATTGCAATTTAAAAAGCTAAGAAAAAATGTCCAAAAACTATATTTAGAATGATCATAATTATACATTTTAAATTACTATTATTATTTAAACACTTTTAACAGGTAATTTCCTTGTTTTACCTAGTTTTTTTATTCATTTAATTTTTCACAAATTTATAGATAATATTGTACTTTTTTCTTCTTTCTGCATTTTTCCTATGTTTTAGGGAGAAATCAAACAAATTTGTCCAAGTTTCAAAGGGTTAAGACAGCTGAGTTGCCAGAAGAAGAAGTTGTATGTCTCTAAAGATCCAAGGATAAATTACATGAGTAAGTTTCACGTTTCATATCAACGTTTCGAAAGTGACGAAGGTTATGAACTGACTCTGACATCGGTCCATCGGGTTAATTAAGACACCGCGTTTACAAATAAACAAAGAAACGAGCAGGTACGGTACCTCCATGCCGTTCTTCTTCATGCGTCGGCAGGATTTGAGGTAGGTGCGGATGCGCTTGCGGGCGCGTTCCTGGAATTCTGGGAACTGTCTGCTGCAGGACTCGATGATGGCCTGAATCTTCTCCTTGGGCTGTTTTGAGATGGGAACCATCCGATCCAAGTTCTCGTCCACAAACAGACGCACAAACATCTGCAGGAGGACAACACAGCTGTTAGAGAAATGGAGCTTCACCGTCTGTGTGCAGCTGCGTGTTCGTGTCCTCTGTGGTTGGGATTTACCGTCCGGCCCTGTCGGATCCATTTTATATATAAAAAACGGTAAGTGGAGCTTTCTGTATGTCCTCTGTGTTCCTTCGTGTGGGTTTTAAGAGTCTTGGTGCTTTTTTACCTCTAAGTGTGTGTGATCTATGGCACTGACAGGTTTTAAGGGCAGAGCAGAATTTCAGCTCTTCAATATCTTTTTTTTTTTTATGAATTTCAGGAGACACGTTATTGATCCCCGCGGGGACATCACGGGATCCAACACACACTGACTCTGACTTACATTGAAGGCCTTTAGTCTCTCGGGATCGACTCCCTCTGTGTCGTTGATCTTGTCGTTGTCGTCGTGGTCGTCGTGGTCATCGTCGTCATCGTCGGGGGCGACCTGGCTGCCGTGACGCCCCGTAGTCAGGTCCTCGGCACCCAAGTCCATCTTCATGCTGTCGTAGCTGCCACCTGAGCTGTACTGAGGGGACTGAACACCAACATCCGTTTTATTATCAGCTGAGTGAAAGTTTTGTTTTGTGTGTTTTTAACATTATGAGCTGTTTCACTGTTCCAGTGGACGCGTTTTTAACCCTTAAGAGACTGTTTGGTGCATTTTACGCACTTTCATTCTTCATTTTTTCATCATTCTGGCTGTGTTCATGCATATGACCTCAGTTTTGGCAAGATTGAGTATTTTTGTTTAATCTTGGAATTTGCAGCTCAGCTCCTACAATAAGTCTAAAATACACTGTGGAAACTAAATAGCTAAATTCAGACTGTTAAGTGCAAAAAATGCTCCAGTGAAACCCATTCAAACTGACATTTTTGATCCCACAGCCATCAAAGCAGAAAAACATATAACAAATAAATAAATAAACTACTATGCATATAGTGTACTGCAAATAATTGTTTTTTTCTCATTTAAGGGTGTAAAATCATGATTATTTGATATTTATACGTAGGACTAATGTTTGTTAAAAAATAAACTCTATGAAAAATATCTATAAAATATTTAAATTAATATCATTTTAATGGCCTCGTTATAAAAAGCACCTTTTCTGTGTTCAGAGCAGTATGAGTGTGAGTATTTGACACTACACAAAAAATAATGTATAAAAATCAATGTTGCTGCAAATCAGTGATATACTGTAGTCTGTGATAACCAACAAAAATCTACTTAGCATTTAGTATGTTGAAACTGATTCATTTTCTTTGTTTTTTTTCATAGTGGCATCATGACAAAACCGTGGCATTTAAAGGATTAAAATTCTGAAAGTGAATGAATATTTTATATTAATGATGAGAAACTGATGCTGGTTAAAAAACAAACTCTATGAAAGTACAAAATAATATCAATGTATAATATTGTTAAAGCTTGTTTTGGAAAAACGTATTTTGAAGTGTAAGTACACTGCTGTGAGGTCTCACCTTGCCCCCGTACTCCCTGCCGTCTCGGTCCAGTCGCAGCTCTGCGGTGTGTGTGTGGGACTGGGAGTGTGTGTTGGGAGTGTGTGCATTATGTGTGTGAGGTGTGTGTGTGTGCGGCAGCGGCAGAGGCAGGGCCGGGTGTGGAGCCAGGGGAGGTTTGGCAGCCAGCGGGTACTTCCTGCGGAGCTCCTCGGGGGCATTGGGGTGCAGAGCGCCGAGCAGCGCCGCGGCCGCCGCCGACACGGTGACGGGCAGGTGTGAGGTGGACAGGGGCAGGCGCTGAGGGGCGGGGTCGCTCAGGTTCATCGGCTGCTGGTCCTCTGACGGTGAGGAAGAGGACGTGGGCGTGCTGAAGTCCAGCGGGGCGGGGCCGCCGTTGACATTAATGACCTCTGTTTCTCTGACGATGGCGGCGTCCGTTACAGCGGAGGAGGGAGGGGTCAGGGCGGGCAGGCCGTTTCCACTGCCGCTCTCTGATGATGAATCCTCTGAAAGGAGGAGGAGAGGGAGAGGTTAAATTTCACAGATTGACAAACACATTTTTCTGTTGCTAAACTGTTGTTGCTTGTTGTTTGTGATGTTTATTCGCCACCCGTCTCCAGCAGCAGATGAGCTCTCCGCGGAGGACGAGCGTTCAGTGGGATGTGAGAAGAGACTTCCACACATTAACAACTGACGAAGTTACAGACACACTGACAACAACGAGAAACAAGCTGCAGCTCACATTTATCACAACGTGTTGACGAAAACCTGCAACCGTCTGCGTGCTCTGTGGGTCAAACGTGAACCCACAAATAAATCTGTCAACATGAGACTCCGTCCGTCTAAATCACACACGAACTAAACTAATGCCATCTTCTTTTTGCTCGTATCCGGGATTTCTGTTGAGCTCGTTAGTACGTATTGTTTTGGGATTCACCAATGTTTCCTCATTTTTGCTATTCTTTAAAAGTATCTTGTTTTCATCGGCTACAAATTGTTGTCCAACACAAGGAAAAATAAGTTTTTATATTTGAGGAACATTTAAAAAACTTTGCTTGTTCTGCATTCTGTCACTGTCACAAGCGATGAGCAACTTGGCAAGTAATGTTACGCAAACTGCACGAAATTACTAGATTTGGACTTTTTTTTTTTTTAAAGCTAGGAGAAAAGGCCAGAAAACGATATACTTATCAGAACTATTTTACAGACAAATTTATTTTACTGTACTTTATTTTTGCTAAATTTGAGGTAATTTTCTTTATTTTTTCCCACTAATTTCTTGCTAATTCTTCTTAAGCTGCTCATTGCCTTCTTCAAATGATTTTTTTTTTTTTTTTTAGGAAGCCAAGCCAATTTGCCCAGGTTTCAAAGAGTTAATTTTGTAGCTTGTACACTTATTTGTCCTTGTCTTATTTATTTGTCTTTTATTTTGTCCTCCACTTCCCTTTTGCTCACGAACATAAGACACATTCCCATATTCTTTTCCCCGAGGAAAAGCTTATGATTCTGCTCTCACCTTGGCTGACTTAAGGTCATAATAACTCCAAGATTTTAATATTATGTGAACATCAGAAGAAGAATCTGGAAAATGATCTCAGTTAATTACTGCAGGGGCAATTCTAGAGTCAGAGTTTGACATTTAAAACAGCCTATAAGCTACATGCATTATGTAAAGACATCATATTACTAATACATAATGTTTGTATATTCTTGCATAAAGTACATTTGACTCGTGAAACCTCATTGTTGTGACAACAACATAAGTACATCGCACACAAAGAGACTGATTACCGGGAGCTCGTATTCTGTGTGAATTAGTCATTAACATTACAGGTGTCATGTGATTGCTGCTGTGTGTGTCCTGAATAGACACATAAATAAATATCAAACTATAATTTCATAGCTGTTATTAATGCCCAGCAGATGGCAGGCTCCCTTCATGAAGTCACCTCCGTGTGAGATTTTTCAGAACCGTCTCTGCTTTTCATTCTGCTCTCTGATGGTTCATCAAAATATCATTTCTCAGTGCTTTCCTGGTGGATTGCATGATGCTTTATTTTGCTGGGTTTGTGTACAGGAAGTGACAAATATCATTAACAAAAGAGATATGATGCAGCTTCAAGAATCACCGTTCATGTGTTGCCGAACACTTTGCACACACTTAGGAGTTTGTGTTATTGTGTACATCAAAGGGCTTTAATTTTTTTTTTAAACTTTGGGGCATTTTTAGATGTAACTTGGAAAAATGTAAAAGTTGAATTTGTATTTGTTTAAGTGTAATGCAATGATTAGTTGAGGGACAGAATATTAATCCTTTGAAATTTGGACTGACATCAGACTTGCCTTTGCCTTTTTTTAAATGCAAAATTCTGTATTTCAAGACTTTTAATCTTTTATTAATAAAGCACTTTGTGAACTCTGCTCTTGGAAGGTGCTATATATATAAACTACATTTACAGTTTTCGTGTGCTGCGTTCAGATGCTTTACTAGATTATGAACACATATGATGCAACTATTATCGATTTCGATAGTATGAAAACCCGCAGTTATCACGGTTTCACGATTATTACCAGTAAATTACACTCATTCACAAACTCCTTCTGCACGAGGTTTCAGCATTTTAGCTATTAATTCACTCACCACAATACTGTCCTCCTCACATTGTCTCTATCGGTCTGTGGTCTTATGAAAGCTGATGGTTGGACACCCCAACTCCGACGAAAATCGTTACTTTTATCACAACGCGTTTGTCCTTTCAACTCGTCCAGTTTCGCACGTTTCGGGCTGTAATGGCGCGCGAGACTGACCTTTTTCGTCACTGCCACGTCACAAACCAGGCAAAGTTGTTCGCTTTTACATCAACAAATAAATAATCGTTTGTCCATTTCTCCGGAAAAGCGCGCCATTCTGCGTCCACCTCGCGTTTCCTGGCACATGACGCATATCACGTGCGGATCAATATCCAATGTTATCACGCGATGGCACGTAACCTCAGGTGATGTGTTCACTGACCCTGAACCTGACTCGGACACCCACAGCCATCAGCGTTATCTCAGAAAAGCAAATGTGGACATTTTTTTGTTTAGACGTATTTTAGAATTGCGTGGCGGGCCGGATCAGATGGGCTCGTGGGCCGTACACGGCAAAATTGGTTTGGCCTCTTTTTATAAACAAATTAGATTTAAAAATATTACTTTTTTAACAGTAAGGAAACATTTCCAAGAAACTGTATTTCTTATGATCATAATTATAGCCTATATTTATAATTTTTTTCAGCTTATTTCCCTGTTGTTATTTAAAAAAAATGTTTCACTTTGTAATTTGTTTATTACTTGTTTGATTTTGTGCTACTTTTCAGGTAATTTTCTTTTTCTTTTTTACTAATTTCTTGCCAGTTTCTGGGTCAATTCTAATTAAGGTGCTCATTGATTTCTTCCCATGTTTTTGAAAGAAACCAAGCCAATTTGTCCAGGTTTACAAGGGGTTAAATTGCTACCAGACTGTTCTTTTAATACACGCGTGTCTTTCTTTATGTGCGGTGAGCTGAGGAGTACAGTGTTTTTGTGACTGCAGTGAAAATTATGCTTTTTAATAAAGGCTGAGAACCACCAAATATGGACTGGAGTACAATATATCATTAGATAGAAACATATGTGATTTTTTTTCAATAAATGCTCACTTTTGGACTTAACACTCTGGAGTTACTGGAAATGTTTGAATTGCAAGTCGATACAATCCAACACTGGAATCTAATTCTAAAAATACTGTAACACTAATAAAACTAGTGTCACTGAATCTATATCTGAAAACAGTGAAAAATGTATACACACAAACAAACAACAAAAACTGTGCAGCGTTCGAATATTGACTCAGAACTTGAATGTCAACATCATGAAAGAAGTTGGAAGCTTTAAAGTAGTCCGAAAAGCATTAGAACGGCCCTGTATACTTTTATGAAAGGAAATTATTAAATGATTTTGCAGAAAAAAAAGAAAGTATCGTTATTTCAGCTACAGCTGTGTCACAGCTGGAATCAAATTGTGAGACAGTTCCTGTGTCTCTCTTGGCAGCAGGACTGACAGCGTGACACGAGGAAATAATGTCCAAACTGTCCGCTGGTGGGAAGAAAATAATGAGTTTTCAAATTATTACACCGAAGGCATGTGCTGTGCACCGACTGCCGACTGCCGACGCCTCCGTGGACACCAGCAATTACGATGAGGGCGAATAAAATAACATAGGGGCCAAAAAATGTGTAGCTTTTGTGTTGTGAGTGAAATGCAGTGAGTCCTCAGAGAGAGAGTCTGCATGCTGCTGCTGCTGCTGCTGCTGTGGAGGCTTTTGTTTCGGGGTCGAGTGCAGCAGTGTCTGCTTATTTGATTAAACCCGTGCAGTCTGCAGCCTGACCAGACAATAACACAGTCAACAGCCTGCATTATGACCGGCGGCGCCCCTCCCCCACCGCAACACACCACCACCGCCTCATCATCATCATCATCATCATTACCCAGCTCGTCTTCCTCCCACTTTATCTGAATCACAGTAACATCCTCTTCCTCCCGTCATCGTTATTGATGCCACCTTTTTACAGCGGATACGACATAAGTGAGAATAAATTTCAATTTAAAGCTACAAAAAGAAACTCTAGCACCAAAAACATCATAATGGAGAGAGGCAGTTTCCCACGTGAGGGGTCGACAGTGAAGAAATATTTAGATCCTTTGTGTATGTAAAAGTACCAATAAAACAATGTAAAAAATACTCTATTACATGTTAAAACCTACATAAGTAAAGGTAAAAATATTATCAAAAAAAGTTCTTTAAATATCAAAAGCAAAAGTCCTCATTTTGCAGAACTTGTCCACTGATTAATTGCAAAGCACAATAAGACAATTATCCTTATGTATTAATATGTAAGTAGCATTTTAGTGATGTTTATTTGAGAGATGAAGCTTGTTTATCTATTTCAGATATTGTTACAGAAAAAAATTGAACATCTGGATCTTGATGAGAGGCTCAAAAAACCACAGCGTCACAAGTCAAACAGATTAATAAGTACAGCGTCAGCCCTGATCTCTATCTGAAAAATAACTGCCTGTCAAATAAACACAAAGTACAAAGTACAATATCTTCCACTAAAATGTAGTAAAGTAGAAGTACGAAGTAACATAAAATGCCTCTAAATAGCAGTAAAAGTGAGTTGTTTCAGGTTTTTTTTTTTTACTTTACCCCTGCTTTATCTCTGTTGTTGTTATTCTGTTATATTATGTATTGCTGCCGTTTATGCATCTTTTACTTCTTTAACTCTTTGAAACCTGAGCAAATTGGCTCTATTTCATTCAAAAACATGGCCAGAAGGTGATGAGAAATTTGAGAAGTGACAGAAAAAAGAGAGAAAATTAGCACAAAAAAAAGAAAGAAAAAGGAAAGTTAAAAAAACAAAAAAACAAACAAGAATGACTTGGAACAAAAGTACTTAAAAAGTACTTAGAAATAATTCTGCAACATAATTTTCAATATTTATTAATGACAATTATAAACATAGTTTTTCTGTGCTTCATATTTTATAAATATACTTTTTCTTGCAATTTGTGGAACATTTCTTGTCAAGTTGCTGTTTTTTTCCTTGTTTTTGAAAGAAATCAAAACATCTGAGAGCAGCACAAGAAAAGTGATGTCCATCCAGGTTTCAAAGGGTTAATCATGCACCCCTGTGTGGAGGCAGATCCTGACCCCGCTGCCTCCACTGAGAAGCTCTTTGGTTCAACTCTTGTTGTTTTGAAATGTGTTATTTACGTAAAAATGACTTGATTCAATTTAAAAATTGTAACTTTTTTCTCTGACTGAGTAATTATACTTCTTCATTTGTTTCACAGATATCTAAATAAAAAATAAAATCATTCTGTGACTAACTTTGGGCATAATCCACAACCAGTTATGATGGGCTGCAAGAAGATGTTGCTTCATTTTTAAGGAGTCACCAGCTGAAAATGTCGGGAGCCACTCACAGATCTTTCTATCTGCCCACCGATCCATCGTGATTTCATAAACGGTTGCCCATTTAAGCCTTAAATTGACTCTACTGACATGAAACACTAAAGAAAAGCTGGTTTAACTGGTGTGAAATGCTTCGGTATTTATTGCCGGGGCAGGTTGAACATCATTTTCTCTCCATCTCTGTGTCTCTTTTTCAGACAGACAGGCTACTAAATAAGTGATCGTGGAATAAATGGTGTGTGCCAAGCAGGCCGGCAGGCGGGATGGATAGATGCCTGTCCGCCTGACTGTTAGGTTTTATCGTTCTGAGCAGACTACTGGTCCACACACACACACACACATTATAAAGCTCTCCTGCCTCTACAAAGACACAGCGAAGAAGGACGGCGGGAAAAACAAACATCGTATTTTCAAAATCAGCCTCCAATTTTACTGCTAATTAGAGCTGCACTTATTTTTATGCACCGCAATATTCCGAGCATCACAAACAGATGGAAAGATTTCGACTGAATGAGACAGAGCAGAAAGATTGAATGAATGAGCTGAAATGGAAACAGAGAGCGGCTCCAAATGAGGATGATTGGAGGATGGAGAAAAAGGGAAGAAAAAGAAGGAAGACAGGAGGAAGAGGAGGAGGCAATTTGAATGAGTCAACAACACTAGAGACAAAGAGAGAGACAGAGACAGAGACAGAGACAGAGAGAGAGAAGAGAGAGACAGAGACAGAGACAGAGAGAGAGAGAGAGAGAGAGACAGAGAGAGAGAGAGACAGAGACAGAGAGAGACAGAGACAGAGACAGAGAGAGACAGAGAGAGAGACAGAGACAGAGACAGAGAGAGAGACAGAGACAGAGACAGAGAGAGAGAGAGAGACAGAGACAGAGAGAGACAGAGACAGAGACAGAGAGAGAGAGACAGAGAGAGACAGAGACAGAGACAGAGAGAGAGAGAGAGACAGAGAGAGACAGAGACAGAGACAGAGAGAGAGACAGAGACAGAGAGAGACAGAGACAGAGAGAGAGAGAGAGAGACAGAGACAGAGAGAGAGAGACAGAGAGAGAGAGACAGAGACAGAGAGAGAGAGAGAGAAACGCTGGAGCTGGATTGTAAGGAAAAGAAAGTGATGCATAGAACGAGAGAGAGGGGGCTGAGGATGGTATCGACTGTGTCATTCGTTCGGTGGGGGGGGGGAGGGAGGGAGGGAGGGGAGGAGCCCTAACCGCTGCATGGAGAGAGGGAGAGAGGGAGAGAGGGAGAGAGGGAGAGATGGGTAGAGAGGGCGATACACTATCGAGGGAAGCACAACCAGGCAGAAGGAAAGAGGTCAGGAGGGGGGGGGAGGAGGAGGAGGAGGAGGAGGAGGAGGAGGAGGAGGAGGAGGAGGAGGAGGAGAGGGTCATGGCTGGAGGGTGGGGGCAGCGGGAGGAGAGAGAGGGAGAGAGGGAGAGAGGAGAGGATGAGGGAGGATTGAGATGGGGGATGGGAGGGTGGAGGGAGATTGAGTCGAAGGCACAGACACGTGGGAGAGATTTTTTAGATTTTTATTGCATCTTCTTTGACTTTCATTCACGTATATTAAATTGTTACAATAAAGTAGTGTTGTTATTTGCAGAATATTATTATTCAATAGTATTCAATATACATTATTTCACTCTTGGAAACCCGGAGCTACATTGCTTTTCTCGTGCTTCTTTCAGATGCTTTTTAATTTATTGGATTATGAGCAATTTAGCGCAATTTCTTTAAAAAAAAAAAAAAGGAAAAAAAGGCAATGAGCAACTCTGTAAGAAATGTTCAACAAATTGCTAGAAATAAGTAGATTTAAAAGAAAAAACCTAAAAAAAGAAGAAAAAAAAGCACAGGAAAAATGTATTTATAACTATTATCATAACTATATTTAAAATAATGTTACAGAATTATTATAATTTTCAAAGCACCAGGTCATTTCCATTTTTTAAAACAAATTTACAGGTATTTTTTGCACTTTACACTAATATGTAGATCATTTTTGAGTCATTTCTTTTTTGTTGCTTCTTTCCTATATTTATATTATTTATTCATTGTTATATATTTTAGACTACATATTTATCCAAATTACATATCTAAAATTGTACTCACAAATATTATCTTTATTAAGCACTTAAACCAGTTCATTTCCTTTTTATTTCTGTTTTGCTCAAATTTCATGTTTTTTTCTTTTTTTGTTTGAAAAACTAACTTTCAGGAAATTTTCTTACAACTTTTTTATTAATTTCTCACTTTTTTTTTTTTTTTTTTTTTTTTTTTTAGCAATTTCTGCTTTCGTTGCTCATTGCCTCCTGTTTTTGAAAAAAAAAAAATCAAGCAATTTGCGAGAGCTTCAAAAGGTTAAGATTACACCTAATGTTAAACATTGCCTGATTTATCTGTGTTGTACTGTAATTGTGATTGTGCTAATAAAGCATTAATTTGACTTTGAGCGTGGAGGAAAAAAAGGGAAACGAGGTGGAGCAGGCGAGAGGGAAGCCCTGGGACCTGGAGGTAGGAAAGCATGGCCGACTGTATTTATGAGTGTGTAAGGAGTATTCATGCGTAGAGGCGAAGGCCAACCTAATTCCTGCTGCCTTGACACAAATCCCCTCAGCATCAGGACCACCGTCACTGCCTCTGCATCCCTCCATGACTGCACAGATCTCTGCCCTCCTCCTCTGATTCTGTCTGTTTCTTTTGTCTTTCTCTGCTCGCACCAGCTAAACAGGGAGCGCCCCCCTCATATATCCTCATGCTCCTCTTTTTCAGACACAAGATGCTCTTCCTCTCCCTCTATTCCCCCGCGGCATTGTGTCCTGCCTCGCTTTCTTCTCTGCCGGGATCACACCTCATGATATCATCCAGACAGACAACGGTCGGATTTTACAGAAGAGAGGTGTCGAGAACGAGAAGCGCGACAGTTTGGAGTTTTATCCTGTGCAGCGAGTCGGCTATATTCTGCACCAAAATCTCGTTTGATGCCACTGTAATAAAAACTTTCTAAACGTAGCACTCGCAGCGTTTGAGCATACGTGATGAAGCTGACGTATTTGCATGATTCTTGCCATTTTTGGGTTGCATCCACATAGCTGAATGCATTTCATGCAAGTCGATGTGGATAAAAGCATCAGCTAAATAAACGTAATGTACTTTTGGTGGAGGCCTCTTAGTTCCAATAAAACAAAGTCATAAAGGGGCTCTCTGTGAAATTCATAGCAAGAGTTGTCTGGATGCAGCTCTCAATGAGGAGGTGGCCTAGCCACCGGCTAACAGCTAATGGTGCTAACTCCATAAACAGTGTTAACCCTAACTGCTGTTGTCTACATGGACATCAGTTAATATTAATACCATATTACACTTAACATGTGATATAAAAATAGATATTTAATATGTGAATCAATTAAAAAAAAATTCTTAGCACTGACTAAGCACTGAATTTTGCCGGGCATGTTCATGAATTACTCGTGTTATAAAATAATGTTTTTATCCATGTTAGTATGCTCACCTGGCATGCTTTATAGCCAAACGTTTGATTGCTTGCTACAGCTGATACATGCATATATTAAAAAGTGCAACTACTTAAAAGTAAAAAATAGCTACTATGGACAAAATAACTAAATATATCATTTTTTTTAACCATAAATTGTCGATACTGTTCCCATGATTTCTGCCATTCCTGCTGCCCTGAAATCATGCAAACGACACAACGTGGCAATTTGGGTATTATCAAAACTTCCCACTTACAGCTTTGGAGGGCCGTTCATGTGCTCATAACTCGTGAATCTGATAAATACCATATTTCTGAGTAGCATGTGAAGGCAGCAATATACTTTTGGCCACATTGTGTAGCCTGACAGTGTTTACAGCTTACTCTGCGATGCTTCAGATGCATGATTGTTTACAACCATGAACCTTGAATTCTGCCTCTTGTTTCTCTGCATGTCAAGTAAAATCTTTAAGCAGTGACTGGACGAGGTTCATCATGTGATCTGACGTCTTGTGATGAGTCACGGCATGAATTTAAGGCACGAAGATCCCCTAAATCTGACATAGCGACCATCTCGAAATGTCATTGTGAGATACTGGTATTCTACATCGTCCTCCACTCCACATCTTTTTAACTGACCTGTGAGACTAAAGTTTAAAACCCTCCTCCTTTCTGCTTTCATCACCTCCTCCTCTTCCTCCTCTCATGTATCTCAAACACACCCGAGTGTTGAGCCCTCCTCCCTCTCTCCTGTCCTGTATGATGAAATCATACAGTCAGGATGGTCCTTTGTGTGCACAGTGAGCCCGTGTTTGTGCGTGACCTTTTCTAAATGCAGCAGACAATGACAGTAAACATTTGCTCTTCAGTGGAGTAACTGTGCTCGGTCAGGATTAACCACTTGAAAAAGCCGACTGTAAAACAGCGCATGAAACATTATCGTTCACTTAAATCCGTCTCTCCACATGAGAGTCATGACACCAAAGTTCAAGAGTTATGACGCAAATAAATCAGATTCATTCAGCCTCGCAGACGACGAGCGCGGCACAACGTGCCCATTCATGCGTGCGACTCCGTACGGAGTTACACATTACATGATGCTCACATACAGACTTTAACTAATGTGTTTACATGCGCAGCAGGACTGGCAGTGATCAGCATGAGGACATGTTTTAGCTGCACAGCTTTTACATGCTTCAAAGTGACGAGGTACTTTTCATAACACAGTTAACTGTGGGTCATTTTTTACAGTGTGCCATTCAACAGCCTAATGTCAGAAAAATGTGTGTTTCAAAGAACTTAATATGTCATTTATGATTACGTACACTTTTGTTTTTATGTTCTGTATGTTTTCTTACTGCAGCATTAATTCTAGGTGTGGGAATAACCCTTACATGAAAACAGTTTCACATCAGCAAAAGTTAAGATTTCAGATTCAGAATTAACTCAAAAGTTATTCAATTATCTGTCTTGGAAACAACTCAAGGGCTGCAACTGGCAATAAATGCCATTATCCATCTGATTTAGTTTTTTTATTTATCATTCAATAATATTAATTATTATTATCATTATTATTATGTCTATTGTGTCTTTAAAACAGAGTTTAAAAAGCAAAAGCAGAATCAGGATATTCAGAAGGCACTATAACAACACAAAGGGCTACGATAAAATTAAAACAAGATGACATAAAGTCCAAAATGCAAGACATAAAATGTTCATATGAATAAATGCAAATAAAAAGAGCAACAACAATGAAAGTAAAACAAGAAAAGAAAAAATAAAACATATAAAAGCACAAAACAAAACAAAATAAAAAGGGAATAAAACAAATAAAGCTGCAGGGATGGCGTGACAGCGAGGGGAGATCACTGCTCGAGACCAACAAACAACAACCTGTTTGGAAGCCAAAGTATGATCTTTTCTTAGCCATAACAAAGTGAATTTTTGAGCCTAAAGCTACCCACATATCAACCACAGCATTGATAAGATGTAAAGAAACTTAAGGTTTCAACACATCCGCTGCATTATAATGTGCAAATATAACATATCCCTGGTTTGCAAAGACATATAATGCCAACATTGTTTTTCTGTTGACTGGGTTGCTGTCCTTCGATTTCTCTCCCTCCTCTTTTCCATCAAATTTATCTCCATCCTTCTCCACCTCCTCGTCACTCTCCTCCTTCGCTCCCTCATGTCTAGTCTCTGGGTGCAGGAGAGCAGACTGTGATGCATGGCCATGTTTAGTGTTTCCCTGCAGCCTGAGGGGGCACCAGGTGTGTTTAAGAGGTCAAATGTCCTCTTGCGTCAAGGACACAGGCACACACACACACATACACACACACACACACACACACACACACACACACACACACACACACACACACACACACACACACACACACACACACACACACACAGAGCTAAAAGCCCGTGTCCCCAAAGAGAAGCAGGACAAGTGGTCCAAGACTTTGACAGTCAGTCATTGTTCCACCCACAATCCACTGGGAGGAGGAAGATGCTGCATCAGCTAACCTGGCAGCACACATCTCCATCACTGTGTGTGAGTGTGTGTGAGTCATTGAACAGGTGTGTCTCTGTGTGCTCCTGCATGTGTGGTTTTGTATTTAAGGCATGCAAATTGTTGTATTTATCATCAAGCTGTTAGCTCACAGTGGAGCAAAAAGGGGAGTGGGGACACGTGCGTGGAGCCGTAAATCACACTTGTCTTTTAAATTCACGCCGCTCTTTGCTTTGTCACTCACATAAAGGGTAAAAAAAACACGCCAAGGTTGAAAAGGTACAAAAATCATGCGCCTGCTAGCATTTATAGTTCATTATGTGAACAAGAGGAAGAAGAGACTCACAGGTAGTCTGATGAAAATGCGTCAAAAGAGCTGCTGTCTCGGTGCTGAGCTCACTCTTTTATCTTAACGTGATCAGATTTAGGATTTTCACAGAATCTAATTTGTTTTGAACCAGCAGCGTCTCCATTACTGGTAATGGGACTCTCTTCTCAATCACACTGAGGCTGACAATCCTGTTTTTTATGGTATAAATCTTGTCTAGTACAGCTTCATGTAAAACCAAAAGCTGTGAATAATAAAGGAAAAAATAAATTCAAGGTCACGTTGTTATTTCAGTGATCATTTGTTGTCAGACGTGCATGCATTAACCAGTTTTAGAGAGGCAAAGCAGAAAACCCAAAGAACAGAAAGAGAAATCAGAGGCACAGTTTGTCATCTAAAGGCCTCAAACGTGCGATCTTATAAGTTACAGTCTGTCTAAAGGCGGGTTTGCACAAAACTTAGGCAATATTTTCGAAATAATGATGAAAAGCAATTGCGAGATGACTGTTTCCACTGAGTGATGTTATACGACTTCTCTGGTGATAACATCCCAGTTACCATGGTGATGGATGTTCAAAACATCAGCAGCTTTATTTCTATTGCAGCCACCGCACTAGCCGTCATTATTTACAATCCAAGGCCACGTAGGCGTGTTATGGAGCCATATACGTGGGAGCGGCCACGTATGAGGGATTTCTGGGAGGTGACAGTCAACGATTTCACAGAGGAATTGTGGATTCACAACACTGGAATTTAGAATGGGTCATTCACGTTTTCGTTTTTCTCCTACATGTTTGTCACAGTGTCAGTTCAGGTCACAATGACCTTTGACCACCAAAATCAAACGAGGTCATCATTGAGCCCAAGTTGACGTTTGTGCCAAATTTAAAGACATTTGAGAACTTGAGATATTGCATTCACAAAAAGGGACAAATGTGAGCTCGTACAGCGCATCAAATGCAAATAAAATCTGCTTCCTCTGAACTTGTTTCTGTAGATCTGGTTGCTCGGTTCTCTCATGAGAGACTTTGACAGGATGTATCACACTGACTGTGATGCATCCTGTCAAAGTGTCACTAGACACAGCACTCAGTCCTAAAGATCACTGTGGACCAGAGCCTAAATGCAAAAATGATATCAAATGTGCTGTAAATGTAATAAAATATCCACTTTTTCGGGCAGTAGGAGGATTGAAATGATTGGAAATGAGGGAGTGGGGGGATGAATGCACCAAAAGGAACAAAAACATCCTCTAAAAGAAGAAATGTTCCTGAAATCACATCAGGACACTTCAGGCTCAGGCAAAAGAAGATCAACGTCAAACAGAACATCTACCCATATTTGATGAACAAACAATGGTGGAAAAAGCGCAAACATTCATCTTCTATGGAGCATCAACAAACATCAAACGTGATGAATTATTTAAAGCATTTAAAGCAACAAGATCAAGGAATGAAGTGTTTAGCACAAATGCTAATTACAGCAGACGTAACTACGATCATGTGAGAGAAAATATGTACTAATCCACAGCTGGTGGTTTCTGTGAAGCTCGATACTGTCTCGATACTTCACTCCAGAGGCTCCCGCTGATGATACTGTGAGGCCCTTTGGAGCAAAGCGTCCACCAAATGGCACATGTTAAGTCAACTTGCAGTCACTTTTAATTAGACAGAAGATATATGTCTTTGTGAACTTGAGAGCAACGGCCCTTTAATTAAAAAAATGAGACATATATCACCTGACTGCGGCTCCGAACAGGGAGCAAAGAAGCACATTTCAATCAATATGATTTAATAATCGTCACAAGATATTTTGCATTTTGGCCGCACACAGGGAGAGAACAAATCAATGTCTCTATTGTAGTGATGGGGGCACTTGTGCATTGATTTAAATAGGGCAGATTAAAAACCCGGCATTAATTAAGCAGATTGTTTCTTTAATGCGGCGGCCGTGTAAACAGTAGCCTGGGGGGGCGTACCCCCGCTTACTCTGGCAAACACACTCCCCGCTGAGGTGGAAATCAACTCTGCCTCCTCCTCGTCCTCTCAGCCTCTCCATTTATTCTCCTCGTGTCAGCTCTGCTCTCCTCAGCCACAGCTCTCCATTTGCTCCAGTCTTCTCCCATCCAGTCACTTATGTCTGTTTCCATCTCACTTCTTTCAATCACTTAAACTCTTATTCTTTACTTCTACACAATCAGTACATTTACATGATGTTACAGAAATTCAAATTATGTTAGTCCGACTAAAACAGGACATTTTCTTGAAATCTGACTTAATCGAAATTCTCAAAATTGGACTTACACACCCAGATAATGTGATTGGAAGGCGAGCTTTTCCGTCATGTAAACACCTGTCACACTTTGACAGGACTCTGTGTTTTATCCAAGCTCGTCGGCGCCGCGTCGACACAGGTCAGGCACAGGTCAGGGACATATAAATTAAAAGGTGGTATTTTGTATTCATTTTAAATGAAAAAAGTCACACCCCAGCCATCCCCCTCCTCTGAAAAATAAAGTACAGTCCAACAACACCAGTGCAGAAGCTAAGCGATGTCCTGCTGTGGAAGTGAACACTATATTTGAATATTTCCTCCAATTTACTTCCACAACAGTTGATGGAGGCAGGTGAAGTAAAATGATGTTTTTGTCAGTGGAGTCTGGTGTTTTTGATGTAACGGCTTCAAAGTAGTGAAAATATTCTAAATACAGCGTACACTTAAACTGATACTGACTTTTTAAGGTGGCTTAAAGCTAATCAATGAAGGCAGCGTTTGTTCAGCGTTGTTTGATTATTTGTAGGCGTGGTGGTTTTCTACCCCAAAGTTATTGTAAATAAACAGTTACGATTGTGATTCAGTCTATATCATAGACTGTATATATAATATGGGTTTATAGCAAATATCTGAAGGACAGCATATCTCCACCTGCTGTAAAGGAGTCGGACAGACATCTGTCAAAAAGCGGTGCTTGTATACTGGGACAAGGACAGTAGTCCAATTAAATAACCTAATCGAGCTGTAACTGTGACTCGACTAAACTGTGCATGTAAACGTACTGATTGTTTTTATCTTCTCCCTAAAGCCAACCAAAGAAGTCACATGACAATAAAAATGTCTCCTAAGCACATGACTTTTTTAAAAATCTTGGGTAATAACTCAAGGACACAGACCCTGTTTGACTCAATGGACAAAAGCAGATCGCCTATAGCGAAAATTTCATACACTAGCCTAATGTTCAGTTGCATCATAATTTATCTCAAAGTTGTTGTCCTCGACACACGATGTGACCTTGTGTGTGTGTGTGTGTGTGTGTGTGTGTGTGTGCATGCTCATGTTGTGCCTGTGAAAAGAAAGGTTTGTCTGATTCTGTCACACAGGCTGCATTATATGACCCTGCTCTCCGCTTTGTGTGTGTGTGCGTTCATGTGGGTGTTTGTATGTGATCTGTGCGTCACGCAGTCACATGCTCTCATGGTATAGGACGCAGCAATGACCCCTGGGAGAACAGATCGCCCTGACCTTGGTCAGGCGGCAGCAGCAGCAGCAGAGCTCTGTACTGACTTTTGTGACCTGGATGAACCTTCAGGCTTTATGTGTACAAAGTCTCCAGTGAGAAACTAACTATTCACATAGATAACTTTTTACATGCGCCTAAAGGTGGAAGTTTGTTATTTGGCTGTGTATTAGAAGGTCAAACAGGGCATCTACCAGAAAGCCAAACTAGTGTTGAGTGAAAAGCTTTCAAGCATCCAGGCGGACGTTTGTGCCAAATTTGAGAAAACTGCCTCAAAGCGTTCTTGAAATATTTACGAGAATGAGACAGACTTTCATATGTGGTCCTAAATCAGATACAGATCTGATTTTTTAAATGTGACCTCAGTCTGAACCGCCATACGACCTGTATCAGAATTCAATGTGACTTTTATGTCACTTTAGATCGACATCCTTCTGGTCTATCCGCATGCATCCATTTTTCTGCTCAACAGGTTGCAAAATAAAACTAAAATTGTGAGAGACCATTAAGAACTGCCATAGCCAGAGACAAACCCATTTGTACACAGCGCGCTGTGTGTGACGTCTTCTGGGCATGTGGGCCACTCTGAGCCAAGACCAGTTCACACTGGAGTCTGATACTGGCTACATTTTAAAAGATGATGTGAATCAAACAATCGGATCTAAAAAAATCCTAAGGCTTGCAGTGTGAACGTAGTATCTATACACATCACAGCACTGGAAAACAATCTAAGGTTTTATGCTTTTCACAAGTGTGACTCCAGTGAGAAACTAACTGTTCACATAAATAACTCAGCTCTCTGCACTCCAGGCTGCTAAAGTTGGAAGTTTTTCATTTGGCTGTGTATTGAAAAAGGTCACACGGGGCATCTATAGCTCTCAGAGTCTAATTAAAGAGTGTTTTATGATTTTAATACCACCTTGAACTGAACCTGTGGCGAGTGAAAAGCTGTAGAGCCACAAAGAGATACTGGCCCTCGAGTTTTTGTCTTCTTTCACAGCAGGTCGTTGAACACGACAGTCAAGTAGTCAGTTTTATGAAATACTTCCAGATAAAGGTAATTTGGGGGGAATTTCTCCTTGTCTGAATCAAGGGTCTAAAGACTCATTGAGACTTTATAATCTCTGAAAGAGTTTCAACAAAAACTGAACATTGTAACCTTTATGAAGGCGGACTGACTGCTCTCAGACTGATCAGTTTTGAGTGTGAAGCTTCAGATTCGCAGCACTACTAAGTAATTATTCATGCAGGTTCACAGAAACAGGAATGCCTCTTAAATACATTCATCAATAGCAGTGGGCCATTAATCGAATATACTCGACATATCACAGCCTGCTCCCCGTGGAGTGTATAAAATGACAAAATCATAAACTAAACTGTCATGGCTTTTTTTTTTAAGCCAAAATCACGAGATTTGCTCTGATATTTTCGCTCTTACCCTGTCACAGACACACACAAAGAAAAAACACATTTGCAGAGCTCCAGGTTGCACTTTTTGCAACCATGGAGCACCAGTACGAGCTTTAAGGCTTAAAGGCACATTTACAAAAAAATGACCTGAAATTTAGCAAAAAAAATAAAAAAAAAAAAACAAACAAGAAAATGACCTGAAAAAACTGCTAAAAGTGGAAGTATTCTGTAAAATAATTTTAACAAGTCTAAAGTCTCTCTCTTTTTTTGGTAATTTTTATCTGCAAAACTGCTGCTTCTTGTATTCAGCAGTAAAGAGACTGCAGTCGCTTCCCCCCACACCGCACACACACACACACCCACACCAACCCCCCCAACAACCCCTGCCCGATAATGGAAAAAAAAAAAACAAAACTGTGGTGCTTTTTACATTTCTACAATTATCTGTCAGCTATTAAGAGCACTGAATCGATTTCGGTGTCATTAGCAGGCTGGGCGTTGTTGAGTGGACTGCAGAGGAAGAGGAGGAGGAGGAGGAGGAAGGAGAGAAAGAGGAGAAAGTAAAAATAAAGAGAAGAGGAGAGAGGGGCTGCAGGGAAAAATGAGGGTGATGAATATGGGACTGAAGAGGACAAGACAGCAGAAAAAAGAGGAGAAGAAACCTGAGGGGGAGTCAAAGAAAGGAAAAGGAGAATGAGGAGAAGAAAGCAACAGAAACAACGGAGAAAGAGAAAGGAGAGGAGAATTATTGAGAGAGGGAGAAGGAGGCGGAGGAGAGTGCAGACTGGAGGGTGAGAGGGGAAGTACAAAGAGCAGGGAGGAGTAGAGAGGGATGGATGAAGGGATGGATGAAGGGATGGATGAAGGGATGGAGGGGGAGGGAGAGAGCGCTAAAGGGTCGTCCCCTGTCGTTTTTCATTTGTGGCTTCACTACGCAGTGACAGCTAGAGGCTTTCCTCCCCCCTCCCCTCAGAGGAGCTAACCTGAGCGAGAGTGGTAACAGATGCTAATTCCTTCACTCCCCCTCCTCCTCCTCCTCCTCTTTCTTGGCCTCCTATCCCAGGGGATGGAGAGCCAAAGGGAGGTTGTGGGAGAAAAAGAGGGGAGGCGGTGGTGGTGGGGTGGGGGGGGTGGGGTAAACCAGCGACTCCCCCCACATGGGATTACAATGGATTATCCCGCTAAAACGTGGCACGAGCTGCTTGCTAGCTCCCAGTGGCTGCATGCTGCACCCCGCAACGCACCGTATGGCCCTGCCCTGCCTGGCATCGTCATAGCAACGACCCTCCAAGTCCAACCCACCTCTCTCACAAACACACAGCGTCACCCCCTCCGAAACAGGCGACCCTGAGCTCTTTTTCCTCCCTCCTCCTCTTGGTGGTGACAGCGACCCCCTCACTGACAGGACCAGCTGGCACACACACACACAAACACACAAAACCGGACTCATTTAACTCTGTGTTACGCTCTGATCTGTCCATACATCAGTTATTGTAATTATGTTTGGGCTGCTGCATGCACTGTAACAAGTTGCTGTAAAAATGTGGCTTAAATCTAACAGGAAACTACAGTTTTTAAAAAAAATAAATACAGTAAAACACTAAAAATCGTAATGCTTTCTGGAGCCAATATAACACTGCAAACCTAACAGTCTATGATAGTGTACTGTAATACATTTAATGGTACTGTTGAAGTTATTTATGTCAAATACTTTAAATACAAAGATGATTTAAAAAAAAAAATTATTTCAAACTCCACTAACCAAGAGCCATCTGTAGCCCTGTTTAGGAAATTTAAACTTTCATCAATTTACTCTGCAGATACTCTTTTAACACGTGTGTTTAAAAAAAAAATCATATATTACAATCAAGACCTTTCACATACATTTATTATTTTTTGCCTTTTATCATCAGACAGACAGAAAGACTTCCATTTACCTTATTGTTGTACTACCACTCATGACTTTTCATCACATTTAAGGTCCTCATCTCTGGAATTCACTAAGTAAAACCTTGAAGTCGTCATCTTTCGTAATCACTTTCAAAACTCATTTAAAAAGTATGTTGTTTATCTAAATGGAACTGAATATGTTTATTGCAACTCTTGCACTTTTAAATTATTCAAAACATTTTTTTGAATATTTTTTTTCTTTTTAATTTGTTTTTCCCCCCTTTTTCTCTTTTACTACATTTTTTTTTATATCTTTGATTTTTTTAGGGGGGGGTCCTTGTTTTTTTTGTTCTGCTTTTTGATTTACTAGTTTTTATTGACTTGTTGATTTTCTTTCTACTTTAGCGACAGACGAATATTATGTGAGCCATTTTTATATCAGTGAAATACTTCTTTGAAATAAAAAAGATGGATGCCCTGGTGCAGCGAGTGTTGTTACAGGTACTTGTGACGCAGCAGAATACGATCCACGGAGGCTGCTTTGAGTCACAGATCCAGGAGTTTGAATCAGACGCCAAAACACTGCACAGCGGTTTACAGGGATTTCATTCATCTATGGATCTACACAGCAGTCATTTTATATCCTGCCTTGACAATTGCAAAGTGAAACGTAGAAATGTGGCATTTAGGATACAAACTGATTCACAAACTGAACGCTTGCTGGCCAAAGTCGGCCTGAATGCAATATTCTGACAATACAAGCAATTCTAAGACGTCACTCTGAGTTTATGTGTTTTTGTGTTAAAATGGTGCGATTTAAAGACGATGCATGTAATGGAAAATGATTATATATGTGAGGGAGGGAGAAGAGGAGGGACGTGATAAGTGAAGAGCAGGAGGGAGACGTGTGAAGTTGATCTTTATGCATTATATGCATATTCCTCCTGGACCTGTACAGTATACAGTATGCAGACAAGCTGTGTGAATCCCCTAAACATCCACACAGAATAAAGACGCGGGGGAGGAAGAGAGAAAAAGAAGAGAGTGAAGGAGTGCCTCCTGCAGTGTGTGTGCGTCCTCTATGTCTTTGAGGTGTCCTGCCTTCTCCTCCGAGTCCGAGTGTGTTGACACCTGGATGGTCCAAATGCACGGAGCCCACAGAGGGCCATCTGGACACCACACACATGCTCATTATGCATGTGTTCAAAAAAACATGCTTTCATCTCATTGAACGACCTACACAAAACCAAACACCACAAAAAATGTTCCCACTGAGTGTGTTTTCCAAACTTTGGATAATATGTTACATTTGCATGTTATTATAGCGGATACTTTAAACTTTACATTTCAGCAATGTTTCAGTTAACATGAAGTTTTGGCACAAAAACCTAGTTATGGCTAGGAAAAGATCATGTTTTGGTTTAAAATACCTGGTTTGGGGGAAAGTATCCCAGCAGGAAAAACAACAATGTTTAGGTAAAATGGCAGAATATTAATGATGTCTCGGTGAAAAACTGCCTTTTGTGCCACTATCCTAGCAGGAAAAGTAGCGATAGCTCTGCTTAAAAAAATGCTACTGTGCAGCTATCCTGGCAGGAAACATGACAATGTCTTGGTCAAATCAACCACTTTTTGTGGCGCCATCCTTGGTGGAAAAACAGTGACGGTTCACTACAAAACACCCATGTTTGGTGCAGCTGGAAACACTGCGACAACTCACTAAAAAACAACAGTTTTTTCTGTTTGTTGTGACAGCTCACATACTGCGCCACTTCGGAAACGCTGATGTTATACGTGTAAACCTTGCAAATATAATAATGCCAGCATCTTTTGGGAACTGGGCTGACACCCAAACACAGCCGACAGGTCTCACTGACACAAATTCCAGGTGTTGAGATAATTATTACTTTGTGACTTATGAAACACAACCATATGAAAACGGTATTATGACACAAAAGTGCTGCTTCTGTAAAAGCTCCGGCATTAGAAACCCTGTTACAGACGGATGATATCTCTGCACAGAGAGGCAGAGAGGAGTATTTGCAAAGTGATGGCTAAAAGCCTGATCAGTCTGAGCGAGTGAGATAGATGGTGAAAGATAAAGACAGAGGCCTGATTCCTGCTTTCAAGACAGCTGGAAACTGAGGGACCAGACCTCCTCGACACACTCTCCATCTTCTAATCTGCTCTCGGTTATTGTTTGATAATTTATGTTTCTTTAATCAGCCTTCATTTCATCCGTGCCTCGACTCTCCTCCTCTCTCCACTCCATCCGCCTCTCTGATTCTCCTTCTCCTTTTGTTTCCATAGTCAGACCTGACTGTCGGCTTTTAACTTGAGACTCCATTACTGATGTCTCAGCCCCTTGTATGCAGAGAGAAATCCTGAGCGTCATTGGACATAAAGGCAGCAGAGCCGCAGAGGATAGCTGGATGGAGGAGAGCAGGAGCTAACACTGGTCTGAAGGAGGCTCACACCTGTCGGTCAGACAGCTACAGGAGCTGAAGCAGGATGTACAACCTGTTTGTTATCTGCCGTCAGCCTTAAAACACCACTGATGACACAAACCAAAAACTGCAACTCTTTCTGTGCCCACAGCTCTGCTTCACAATGTTGCTCAGTACCTCAATTCCACAGAAATAAGCTGTCACTGCAGTTAAAAGATCATGTAGTTCAGTGATACACAGTCTATGGCCTGCGGGCCAAATCTGGCTCCTGATAGGGTGCCGGGTGGCTCCCAACCACAATAAAAACAAAGTGATTCAAACTGGGAATTGTTTTCGTGCTTTCAGTTTACACAAAAGTGCACGAAACAGCATCAAAATACAGCTTGTTTATCCAAAAATCCTAGAAACACCCTAAAATCCAGGAAATGTCCTATAATATAACAAACATCCTGAAATCCTAAACATGTCATAAAATCCTAGAAATGTCCTAAACTTCCAGGAATGTCCTAAAATCTGACTGACATGTTTGGGTCTGCTGCAAACTGTCCCTGGCCTGGTCATTTTGCAAAAGTGGCCCCGAGGCAGAGCGAGCGAGTATCCCTGTTTTGGTTGTTTGAGATCTGTGAAACGTAAGAAAGTCTGACAGAAGATCAAAAATTGACTGGACTGCTTCCTGGCAACAATTACGCTCCTGCTCGACTCGGAAACTGCCTGAGATATTTCGGATCCGAGTCGCCCATCTCGCCTGTCACTGACTCACCCTGTTAAAGCACAAAGTTTCATTCAGCATGTCTACCACTCAGACGCAGCACGATCTAAAAGGTGAGGAAATATCACACTTTATCTCTCTGTGTTTCAGCAGACAGAGTGAGTCAACGCGCCGCCTGAAATCTGCAGCAGCAACTCAGAAAATCTACCGTCTGATAAAAAAAAAGCACTACAGACATGTCTGTGTGAGTCTGTGAACCGTCACAAATTTTGGGTGAACTGAGCGTTGCCTGTGTGTGTGTGTGCGTGCCTGTGTTTGTGTGTGTGTGTGTGTGGGAGGGAGACAGTCTCCTCAGTATAAAGGGAGTGCATAGAGCCACAGGAACAGGGCAGAACTGGAGGATGGTACAGTCAGCAGAGGAGCAACAAAGACACTGCTGTCACAGCCTGGTACTGCTTCTACACACACACACACACACACACACACACACACACACACACACACACACACACACACAGATGCAAGCCAACACACACACATTCTCCAACTTCAACCCTCATCTCTGTCTGCCTTTGCTCACGTAGACAACACTAAAATATCGATATAAGGTCCTTCTTCCTTGTAAATATCTCATGCTACACACACATACTTCTGGTGCAACTATGACGCCCCCAGAATAGCCTTTAAATATATTTTATGCTGCTAATTTTTGCTAAAAGTGATAAATCATGTCGGGAGACTGCGCAAAAGTTATATTTGACATAAACATGTTAACACATGAAAAGTTTTGGGAAAAATTTTCAACATCAAAATGATTATTTTGTGTTGTTTTACATGCATTTGTCACACACATATATGGATAATGGAGACAAATTATAGACAAACATTTCAGTCATATTGCCAAGCGTCGTTATTATTATCATTATAAAATGTGCATATAAAACAGAAATCCACACAAAACCATAATATCAATAAGTGATAACAGTTTTTAAACGTCTTGGCAGCTTTCAAAAGAGACGTTAAAATCCTGAGTCACTGTTAGAAACCCAGAGAGCCAAATGCTACGCTACACATCACACAGGGAATCCCATATCAGGTTTTTTCTTTTTTTTTTTTTTTGGGCGATGATGAAATTCATCATCTCAGGTGAGGAGGATAATGAGGTGAGATAATAGCTGTCATGCTGTAATCCAGAGTCAGCGCTCTGTGCAGCAGAGTAATGCAGGATCCGGGCAGTCAGTCAACAAGCTAATAGGATGGGATGAGCACAACGCCAGCCAGCCGCAATGCCAACATGACACACAATGCAGCGCACACAGGCTGCCCGCGGGGAGAACACACACACACACACACACACACACACACACACACACACACACACACACACACACACACACACACACACACACACACACACACAATAATACACACTCTACTTGTCTGCTTGTTTTCTCCTCTGTCATCCCTCTCTCTCTCTCTCTCTCACAGAAACCACACTCCTTCTCCATCTCTCCATGCCCTTTCACCCACTTCTCTCTCTCTCTCATCCGCTGCTGTCCATCATGCTCGGTGGCCCTGGGCGAGCAGCAGCGGCTCCAGAGGCTGATGGACGATGCAGCGGCTCGCGGGTCAGATGGCGAGCAGATCTGGAGAGAAAGGCTGCCTCTCTCCCCCCGGACAGATGGGACAGTGTTTCTAATCTGAAATAACTTCAAGTGTTTTTTTCTCATAACTGCCACCAACTGCGTGCTGATCAAATGCTGACAGTGATTTGTCAGCTTAACTAAAGACTGACGGACATTTAAAAAAGGAAAGCAGACCACAGGAAGTGGTATATTTAGGGCTGCCCATTGAAAGTCGGAGATTATAATCAACAGTCGGAGAACCCTCAGTCGACTGATACTGCTTCTGCTTCTTTTTATATTGTTTATTTATTTTTTACTGTGCAGTGTGCCTCTGATTTGCCACAGATTTGCCTCAGATTTTGCTGTGGAGTGAGTGCTCTCCACTTTCAGGCAAAATGAATACAACAAGCAGCTGAGGGCAAAAAAAAAAAAAAAAAGACAAATAATTGTTTTGAAGATACTAACCAGTCAAACCAGCGGCTGCACATGGGGCGCCTCATATTCATGCAGTTTTGCTGAAATTCAATACTGACAATTCAGTCGAATTTTGGGATTTATTGGCAGGAGGATTCTAATGTTGGCAAAAAATGTTGTTGTGCAAATCCAATCAATTGTTACTGTTGTCACCGCTGTCACACTGAAAATCCTGCTGGACCTGTTCAAACTTCACATGGAATAAAAAAAAAAAAAACAAAAAAACAATTAATTGTTTTGAAGATACTAACCAGTCAAACCAGCGGCTGCACATGGGGCGCCTCATATTCATGCAGTTTTGCTGAAATTCAACACTGACAATTCAGTCGAATTTTGGGATTTATTGGCAGGAGGATTAACTAGCGCCGATTGTGACAACATGGAAAAAATGACTCATGTCTTCGTGAAAAGCATCCTTTTATGAATTGCAATGTCTCTGGAGGAGCCAACATGGTGCCACGGTGATGATTACGGCGTGTGTCAGCGGCACCGTATCCCCGAGGTCAAAGTGATAACAATGCTGCTTGAACTCTGGTGGCACCAATTAACGGAGATGACACATTTTAAACTAACCTGTGATTTAGTGAAAGTAAGAAGCAGTCACTGAAACACAAATCCTCGCAGCATGAAATCACTGTCCAACAAAATCAGCAACAAACAGTCGACACATTAAAGGAGGAACCTGAATAAATGAGTGGAAACGAGGGCTCGCTGTGAGGGGTGAGGAAAACGATCTAAATCACATGTTCACACAACATCCCCAAAATACAAAAAAAAACAAGAAAACAAACAAAAAACAATGGAGATGAACAGTTGAAAGCCAAATTTCATATTCCTCATTTTTTATTTTATTATAGAGCTACAAAAAAGAAGAAAAGCTTTCCTCTTCTGGAATGGACGTAATTGTTGAAGGTTTAAGAGGCAGAAACAAGGAGCCTATTTAACGGTCTGATGAGGAGAATAATGGATAGAGAGGAGAGAAACAGATATACAGTCACAGAGAAGAGGAACAGTGAACAAGAGGAACGAATGACAGAACCACACGCTGTTCAGCCCAGCGCCTCCCTGAGAGGAGGAGGGACGACAGCAGCAGGAGGAGGAGAGGGAAGGAGTGATGAGGAGGGAGGGAGGGAGGGAGGGATGATTAGGGAGGGAAGGAGGGATGGAGGGCGAAGGCTTGTTTACTCTCATTTGCTCTAAAATCACTCCACTGATTTCAGCCTCGTCAACAAAGCACATATGTAAATGTGGAAAGTGCAAAGACTGTAATTATCTACATTAACAGCATCAATTTTCAGCAATTATGATAATGATGACTAGCATACAAATTCATGGCTCCATTTGTTATTGAAATGCGGCCCTGCGGTTCTCAGCGCTGTCCTGTTTACCCGGATCGTTCACCGCTGTGGAGCCAGAGTGGGAAACTGCAGCGGTCCGACGAGGGGGAAACTGGAATATTAAACATAAAGACTGAACAACGAGGTCTGACACACAAAGCGTGTGTTGTTAAGAAAAGCTGTCTTTAAACAGGAACCCTGTTTGTGTAGCAGTTAACTCGACAGGGAGCCATTGAATTGTGCAGTTTACGAGCTTAAATTGACTTTAAAGCGTCAGAGAATAGAGGCTGATGTCTGCTGTGCAGCAGTGACACTCAACTTACAGCCCGGAGGCCAAATCTGGCCCCTGATAAGGTGCCATGTGGCCCCCAAATATTTTCTAATTCACAATTTAAATAAAGCGATTCGCACTGGGGATTGTTTTTGTACTTTTAGTGTACATAAGGTGCTACAGTGCATGAAACAGCATCCAAATAGAGCTTGTTCTTAAAAAAAAATGCCAGTGGAGGATCACCCACACCCCAACAAAGGTCCTAGCTAAGAGCGTAATGTCCTAAAATCCTGTAAGTGTCCTAAAATATAAGAAATGTCCACCTGAAATCCTAAAAACTTCCCACAATCCCCGAAATGTATTAAAATCCTAAAAATGTCCCAAAATCCTAGAAATGCTCAAAAACGTCCTCAAATCCAACAAAAGTGCTTACATTTCAGAAATGTCTGAACATGCCATAAATGTCCTATAATCCTAGAAACGTCCAAAAATCCTTAATGTCCTTCATTCCCACAAACTTCCTAAAATCCCAGAAATATCCTTCAGTCTTAGAAAGGGCCAAAAATCCTTGAAACATCCTAAAAATACCTCAAACGTCCTTACATCTGAGAAATGTCCTAAAAATCTAGAAACATGTACGGGGCTGCAGTGGCCCCTGGCCTCCTGTCATTTTATAAAAGCAGGTTGAGTCTCCCAGACTGGAAAGTTTTGCTCACCATCGACTGAATCTGCAGCTCCTCTTGGCTTTACGCCGTTTTATGTTGACTTTGAGCTCATTTTTGATCAGTCTGACCCAAAACCCAAAACTCTGTCTCAGTGTTTTCAGAGAAAAAAGCTCCAAAAGCCAACATACAGTAACCTAATGATTTTTTAAGGTAGTCTGGTACTAGGTCACAGATTTTTGTTTTAAACTGACTTTCAGGAGGAAAGAGACTTGATGTGTGAGCACAGTTTTGGAGGCAGGCAGTCAGTTCTTAAAGCGTCCGAAATAAAACTATCAACAATGATCGTGACGCTTAAACACAGAGAAGGGAACAAGACGAATAACAGAGCCAAAACTACAAAGTTCCCAGTCACCCATGTTCGTCACGCACATCTCACATCGTTTCATAACGACAGTCAGGATGTTTGCGTGCGATCAGCTGATCTGAAAATGAAATCAGAGTTTGCCCTTTTTCTTGATCAGCTCCAAAATGTCTCCGCTCACAGTTGCATCTGTGTATGAGCGCCGCGGGGACAGATTCATTATGTCACTCATTATCAGCCGCAGAGTTAATCCTGCTGATGGCAATCTCAAGCTGAACAGATCAATCTCACTCTTTAATGAGATGTAATCCTCTCCGCCAATTCCCTCCTGTCACTCATAGAAACTGAGACCACACACACACACACACACACACACACACACACACACACACACACACACACACACACACACACTAACAACTAGCAGAGGAAAACTTTGCAACTGTAAAGTGTCAGATTCATCTTTTATACGACTTGTACGGTGAAATTCAAACTCAAAATAAAAATGATTTGGAGTTCAACAAAACCAAAACCAAATTTAAGCATTTTAAAAGCTCATGAACTTGCAGTTGTTTTTTAGTGACATTTTTGGAAATATGGCTTACGTTTGTCACAAATCTGAACTGGGATGAGTCTTGAATTTTTAAAAAAAATGTGACTTATTTTTCTCAATTCATCTCAAAAAGGGCAGCCATTTTAAAAGTTAAACTACCTATATACATTTAAAGTTAATGTTGGATCATATTTTAAACTGGAGTTTACAGAATAAAATTAAATGTAGGTTTAGAGGAAAAAATAGAGTGCTATTAAAAAACAAGTTTTAAGAAAGTTACCTTAAAAATTGCATACATTTAAAAATAATTAATAAAAAAAACATTTAAAAAAAAGGGAAAAAATTAAAAAGAAACAACCCTGGATAAAAGTGAAAAAAAGAATAATAAAAAATGAAATGCATATTTTTTTATATATTCTTTCTGTAACATAATATTGAATATATAATAAAAAATATTACAACATATTTTCTCCTAGTTTAAAATTTAATAATTACATTTATCTCTTTCTAATTTCTTACCTTTTACAAATTTATTGCCTTTTCCAGCACATTTTTCAAATAAATCAAACCAATATCCTCACGTTTCAGAGGTTTATATACTTGTGAAAGGCCTCTGAATGCAGCGAAAGAAAATTTTTGTCAACCCAGGTTTCAAAGGACACAGTGTGGTGCAACATGACTTTAAGTCAAACTAGGGTTCAGTCGGGTTAAAATACTAATTTATGTTGGTGTAGTCCAGCCATACGTATTATTTGTCTTCTATTTTTTATTTTAATGTCCTTAAGATCCACCTCTCTTAATGATTTTAATTGTATAGCCCAATGTTATTAGATGGCTGAGGAAGTAACAGAAAAGATGAGTTTGAAGACCCCAGAAATGATTAAACACAAGAGTGACTCAACTAATTTTAAATTTTTTGAGGCTGAAAATGTGCAAGTTAGCGAATACAAAAGATCATCACTCTGCACACAGTTATCTTCTCTGCTCGACTGTACCAAGGCTTCGTCTCTCAGGAGAGGAAGAAGAGAAAGAACAGAAGATGGATTGGATATGAGCGGTCACACACGCACACACACACACACACACACACACACACACACACACACACACACAAAGCCACTTTCCCTCCTCTGATCGGAGTCAATTAATATTGCATCATGCGGGCAGCAGAGGGGAGAAGACAGTGGGGGAAATAATCTCAGCCAACACAGCAGCTGGCTGTTCACCTGCAGGCTCTCATCACACCACCGAACACAGCGAACAACCACACAGCCGAGGTTCCTCCAGCTGACACACAAATAACTGTTTGTGAAATGTGTCCAAAGAAATCTGAACTGGCGTGGCGAAAAAGGAGAAATGAAAAAGTAAGTGCATGAATGTAAAAAAAACATCTACAAACAAGAATCGACAAAGTATTTCAAGAACTAATTGATATAAAAGTGCCACATCACTAAAAGCTCAGAGAGCAATAGCTATAGGAAGGAAAGATGTGAACAAACCGAGTATAAAGCAGCATATTAAGGATTTATCAACGTGTTGCTTTGGAACATATTTTACAAAAGGAAAAGCCGGCAGTTTTTATTAATTTATATGTGGGAGCTTCGTGGACTTTTTGAAACAAAATGTTGACAAAAACCAATAAAATCAAAAATCAGGGCAGTCACAAATAAATATATTAAATATTGTCATCCACGTAATCTTCAAGATTTTCTATAAAACCATCTGTTTTCACCTTTGCTTTATGTATTTACTTATTTTTTATTTTTGTTTTTTTTGTTTGGTTTGGTTTTTGCTTTGCCTTTTCATTTTATGGCATATCATATTTGCTGCCAAGACTAGCTTATTTATATGTGATATCTGTTCTAATTGAAAATATTGTTTTTTTAAAAAAACTGCTATTTCACAGAGGCAGAAAACAAAACATGACATCAAACATGAATGAGCTCAAATACATTATTAAGAACTCGTTCACATACTGAGCAGGTTGACTCTAATTCATTATAATTACATTTTCTAAGATACCGGGGAATTAATTCAGTTTTTCTAATTTAATGCACCATTCCTGGAATTTAAATTGTTGCCCACTCACCAACACACATGAACGCACACCACATCAACTGTTACACAAACAGTTTCACGTTGAAGGTCACATATTGTTCAGCTAATGTTTTGTTTGATCTTTTGTTTTTACTTCTGTTATGTCTTTTCACAATTTTTTTTTAAATTATAGCCAAAAAAATCTCTGCAAAACACCAAAGTCAATGTGTTAGTCTGTCTCTGAATACTATCTGACTGCCTTTATGCAGCTCTCAGCTCCAAGTCCACTGGTTCCTGCTGAAGACGTAAATGTTCAAAAACACCTCAGAAATATGAGGTACTATCGCAGGAACGGGGGGACAGATTTACACAGGACGGTAGTAACAGCAGTGAAATGTCTGTATGAGCAGGAAAGCAGACAGGAACGGACTATGGATGGGACAGGACAGATGTCACGCCTAAACAGCGTGTTATGTGTGCGACTCACTGCGGGAAATCTAAAAAGTAGCAAATAGTAGTTATCGGCTAACTCAAAGAAGAAGAACAGCAGCTGTAAATGTCGGCAAACAGTGAGATTCTGGAGCTCTTTACCCTCCGAGCAGAGGACGAGATCAGTCACCATATAACAGGGACGATAAATGATTGTTATGAATGTTTTACCATTGTTATTGTTTATAAAGCGCAGCCGATGTGTATGTTATTTGTCACACTGGAGGCCGATGTTGACGTGTTAACTCTTTGAAACCTGGAACCACATTACTTTTATTGTGCTGCATTAAGATGCCATTTAAAGTATTTAAGCCTTTGAAATCTTAGCAAATTGGTGTCCAATGAGCAACTTGGTAAGAACTGTTCTGCAAATTGAAATTAGCATTTAACAACTTTTTTGCAGGTCATTTCCTTATTTTGTTGTTTTCTTTTGCTTTGCTCTTATTTGTTTTTGTTTTTTTTCCCCAAATTTTAAAGTTATTTTCTTGTACTTTCATTTTATTTTTATTTTCTAATTAATTCTTTTTATTTATTTATTTATTTATTTATGCTATTTTTTGGGTCATTATTTTCAAGTTTCTCATTACCTTTTATCTATGTTTCTGAAAGACATCAATCAATTTGCTCAGGTCTTAAACATCACACCTGTCACGCCTCTTTTGCTTCTGCAGTGCCAGCATGCTGCGTAAAATCACACACTGGAGCGACATGATGCCGGCGTTGTTTGGTTCTGCATAAAAATACGAAGGCGGCGTAAGGTAGGGACTTCATAGCAGCTCTTTTAAAGTGTTTAGTGAAATGTTTAAGTACTTCAAGCATTTCAGAAACAGATATTTTCATTCTCGAATCGCTCAGCGTCGACCGCACGCTCAGACAGACAACACAGCTACAACCACAATAGATGAGTTGAACAACGCTTGCGATAGGCCGCACCATCCAGTAACACACACATGAGCTGCATGTGAAAGAGACACACACACATTGTGACATGAAGCTGAGCTCTGGGATATGAGGAGGAGAGGAGGGAAGAACAATGGACCACTCCTCCCGGTCTGCATCAGAGAGAGAGAGAGGAGGAGGAGGAGGAGGCGAGGGAGACAAAATTGAGAAGAGGAGGCTATCATCTCTGATTCCCTCGCTGCAGAAGTGAAGAATGGAAGAAAGAGAAGAAGTGTGAGAGATGAGGGGGAGAAAGAGAGAGCGAAAGAGCATCAACGTGTGTGTGTGTGGGTGAAAGGAGAGAGGCTGGACAAAGGAGGGACTGACAAAATAAAAGGAGAAAGAGAAGGGGTGAGGGTGGAGGGACCAGAGCAATGTATGAAGTGATGCAGAGGAGGCGGGGCTTGGCGTGTGTGTGTGTGTGTGTGCGTGTGTGTGTGTGTGTGTGTGTGTGTGTGTGTGTGTGTGTGTAAGTATATTTTCTTTTTCCAAGCTAAAAGCCTTGACTCGTTGCTGTTGTTATTGTTGTGCACATGGAAACATACTGCCTATTCTCCTCTGGCACTCAAAACACACACACACACACACACACACACACACACCGCATTATGTCTACATGCAAGTGGGCAAGGACACTCACAAACACATTTACTGTACACGCATTCACAACCACAAAATCTGCACATGCACACCCACAGCTGCTTGTATTATAGATGCATACACACCAATAACACCTTGAAAATGCAGCTGCATGCAGCACACGGACGAACATATTACATGAAAGTACTCATACTGTATGCACATATGCAGGCGCTCGCTCACACACAGAGGTGCTTCACATTTCATTAAAACACTGTACCGCCACGCAGACCTATGTTAATATTGAGACAATATTCCTGCTGCTGGATTCTGTGTCCAAAGATAACTGAGCTTTCAGCGCTGAAAAACCTCAACAGTTTCCGACCTACAGCCCCTAAGACTCTACGCAGTTTTTATTTTTTAAAAAAGCAAGTGTATTTGAAAAAAGAAAAACAACACATAAATCTCAGATTTTTTTGTCAGATTTATAAAGTCATACGTCTGGTTTTGTTTCCTGGTCTTCATCATTGTGGGACAACGTTTGTGCACGAGCACGTTAGTCAAAAATAGTCCTGGAAACCCTTAAACACCTGAATTAACATCTTTTTTTATGTGCTGCATGCAGACGCTTTTCACAAGTATTTGAACCTCTAAAACCTGACAAAAATTGGTTTGATTTCTTTGGAAAACACGGGGGAAAAGGTAATGGGCAACTTGGCAAGAAATGTCCTGCACATTGCAAATTTTTTTTTTTTTTTTTTTTTTAAGTAAAAGGTGTCCAAACAGCAAAAGAATAAAAAAAACTGAAAATTAGCTGAGGATAACGTTATATAATAATTTTTAAAAAAAGGAAGACAAATATTAAAAGATATAATATGGTAAAAATGTTGTTCAAAATAAAATTGACATTCTACAAAACATGACTCGGTGTGTGTGGGCGGAGGAAGAGATCGAGATCTTAACTCTGATACGAGACAAAGAAATTACCGCGATATTTGATTGACTCCATTGAGTGGCTGCAATAGAAATAAACCTGCCAATGTTTTGGACATCTATCGCCATGGTTGCTGTAAAGTTATCGTGAGAGGAAAGTTGCGTATCATCGCGAGAGAAGTTGTGTAATATCACTTAGTGGAAATGCAGCCATCTTGCAATTGTGTTTTATTGAAATTTTAAAAAGATATCGCTTAGGTTTTGTCAGCAGTTCTCCTACAGCCAACATCAGGTGAAAGTGAAACTAAGAAGACGCTGCTGACAAATTAATTAACTAATTAATGCACCTCTATGCAGAAATTACATTTCTGGACAGAAAAATAGCTTTTGTTCTCTTTTAAGATCTTAATGTGCTTTTATTTATTTCTATTTTAGTTGGTTGAAAAGTTGAAAGTGGATGAAAAAAACGCAAACTAACAATCTGTAAGACAGTTAGAGCAGTGTCTGTTAGTCTGCAGAAGCCATTAAAGTGATTTTGTTCGTCCGTAAAACAGTTTCATTTCACTCGGGCTCAGAAACTAACACATTATGCAGAGTGAACGTGACCGTAGCCCAGCAGTTCAGGGGTTTTCCTGACATATTTAGGGTAGGAGGGAAGTGTGTAAAAGCGCCCCTTCCTCCCGCAGCCTTCTGATTTTTATGCTTCTCCTGCTCGTGTTCCCTCTGCCCTCGTCATCTTCTGCCTTCTGGCTCCGCTCTTCCTCCTCCTCCTCTCCTTCACCCACTCTCTCCATTCTCATTTACTCTCCCTCCTCTTCGCTCTCCCTCGTCCTTCCTCATGTTCTCCTCTCTCTCTACCCCTCATTTTTTTACTGCCTCTCTACTTCCCTTTTCTTATTTTCTTCCTTGGCTCTGCCCTCCATCTGTTTCATTCTCATTCCCCACCTCTCCTCTTCCCGCTCCATCTCTCTCATCATTTTTTTGGCTTCTCTTCAGCTCTGCTCTTTTCTCTCCCAATTTCCTCTCTCGCCCAGCCTCCTCGCTTTCTCTCCGCTCTCACTCTGCCCTCTCTTCTTCTTCTTCTTCTTCTTCTGCTCCTGTGCAACCTTGAAGAAAATGGATTACAGATGGAGAGGGAGGGAAGGAGCTGAATGTAGCTTTTGTGTTGAAATGCACCTTCACAATAACAGAACCACACACGTGCACTCCCTTCTGTCCTCCTCCTCTTTTCATGACCTCCTCATTTCTCCTTTTTCCTCAAGCTGATGAACAACAAGGTTGATGGAGTGCTGGCCAAAATATCGATATACTTGCCACAAGCTTCAGAGCTAGTTATAATAGACTTTTTTTAACTTGGCAACAGGCTCCGCGAGGGAAAAATCATTATATTTCTCATGCACGCACGGAGTAAAGGTATGTCAGCACTGATGCTACGTTAACTTATGCATTCTCCATGATCTCCTGCCTGCTTGGTGTGTGTGTGTGTGTGTGTGTGTGTGTGTGTGTGTGTGCGTGCGTGCGTGCGTGTGTGTGTCTATTAATAGGGAGTGAGGTAAGCTGCTTGCCACAGTCAGAGGCTGTAATGGTCAACACTGCCCTCATGACCTACTTTAAACAAACTGCAGCACCCTGCACACCAGGAACCATGGTGTGTGTGTGTGAGTGTGTGTGTGTGTGTGTGTGTGTGTGTTAGAGAGATATTCAGATAAAGGACCATCTGCTGCGCACATCCTGCTGTCGGTTAAGACTTGTTCAGGACTGATGCACTCGTTCCCCAGACCACCTGAGAGCTTCTCTGAAAAACACTTGAATTTTTTCAGGTCCGACATCACAGTCAGTCTACTGCAGGTCTCACAGACACGTCAACGGTTTGGGTTTTTATGGTACGGGTACTGGTGTCTCTACAGTGCCGGAACAAATGCGTACAAAAGCACAAAACTACAGTAGAAGAGAAATGCAAATCTGAACATGTATATCTACATGTACTGTATATATTAACAGTTTACTAATTTATATGAATATGAATAAATGCAAATTACTCTAAACAAATTCACATAATAAATAAAACCTAACTAAAAAGTAATTTAACACTAAATATAAGTTACAGTAACAGCAAAACAGAGATCAACAGTCTCCCAAACTCAGGAGAGCAGCCAAAGATTTCTCCGTGATCTGTCACGACAATGAGAATTTTGAGGAAGACTAACTTTGCAAACTGATTTTGGAGCATGGCGATGGATGCTCGAAACATTAGCAGGTATATTTCTATTGCAGTCGTTGCATAGCCATCATTATTTTAGTTGAAGACAACGTAAGAGTGTTATGCGAGCCATAATGGAGAGGCAAGCCCCCTTATATGTGGAAGTGGCCACACATGAGGGATTTTGGGAGCTGATAGTCCACAATCTCACAGAGGAATTGTGGATTCAAAATTTCCAGATGATCTGCTCAACTTTTGAAGAGTTATGTGATGCAATAACAGCTCTTATAGCGCCTGCTGCATCGTGCCAGTGCACAGCCATAGCATCATGCCACCTAGAAAAGCCAAAAAAAGTGTTTCCATTGCAGTTTTGCAAAAAATGGCTTTTTCGAATCGCCTGAAATACCACCTCATGCGAGCGTACAAACTCTCATGTGATTCATGGGAGTTTTCCCAAATTGGCGTGTTTCCATTAGACATACATACTGACATTCCCAATTTCAATTTGTGCAATTTGAGGTTTAATGGAAACTCGCCTACAGTTACCTTTGACCACCAAATTCTGTAATTTCATCATTAAGTCCACATAGATCTTTGTGTCACTCTCTTGAGAGATCTTGTCCACAAAAATGGGACAAACAGAGGGACAACCCCAAATTATAAAGGCTCTGGTCATGGCTTTTCCTGGTGCGGATGCATTAAAAGTCTCAAAAATAGGCACGAATATCAGAAGCAGTGGAGGGCAACAATTCCTTATCCAGGAAGGAGAGACATGTAAAATATGATGTGTGTAAAGAAAAATATCACTATGGAGGGAAAGGACGAGACTCTGTTGATGTCGGGGAAAATGTGTTAAAGAAATCATCACTGACTGTCAGCAGGAGACGGGACACAAACTGCAGTTTCACACACTCCAAACACTCAAACACTGAAGTAACAACGTTTCGCTCTCACAGAAGACAGAAGTCATTATTTGCTCGACTGCAGGAAGTAGAACATAAACAACCGCCGCTGTCATTTTCTGGTTTAAAAACTATCTTTGAGTGAGACAGCTGTCTCGTCACAGCGTGGCAGACGTTGCACATACAAGACAGTTTCCTTTACAGTTTAACTCCATGCTGAAAAAGGCTGCGTGTGTGGGATGCATGAGTGATTTTTACAGTCCGACTTCTCAAGGTTTTCATTCGTTCACTCCTTTCAGGCTCCTCAAGGAAAATATTTTTCTGTTTTCCTCAAATATAATAAGCATAATAAGTATTTCAGTCGCTCTATGAAAGAAAGAAATAAGAAAAAAAGACTGTAAAGATTAACAGTGAAAAAAAAATCAATATACTATTCAGGCATAGTCCGATCACGTCACCCCGCACTGCAGGGAAAAAACAAACCCTCTCGCCTCAAGGTCAAGAACTACCACCTGTAAAACACGCTCTTTACATGCAAAACGACAAAAAAAATAACATTTTCTCACATTAAAAATGTACGGTTTGATGAGAAAATGACATTCAGTCTGTTTATCTGTGTGTACAGGGAAAACACACATACATACACACACACACACACACACACACACACACACACACACACACACACACACACACACAGCCTGTCTGGAAACAAGCACATTATCAGCATGATACACAACACAGAACAGTCTTCCTCCCCTGGCGATATCTCCACGCTTTAATATACTGTTAATATGTCTGTGTGTGCAAAGTAAATAGTTCCATGTTTACCCCTCAGGATGCAACACATGACATTAGCGCCGTGCGTCACTGTTATTTTTCATCATTCATGAATGGCGACATGAATTAATCAAAGTACAGCTGCCGCTCACAGAAACAGGAAGTAAATCTGACGTTACGAGCGCTTTCATGTTATCAGTGTGAGAGGTTGGAGGAAAACCTTGGGGAACAAATTGGGATAACAAGAAGTTTGGAAAATGCTGCAGCAGTGTTTGAGTTGTTCCGTGATGTTTGTTCTGTCACATTTGGTTGGTTTTTAGATTTAAACAAGTTTTCTGGAAACACTTTTTTCTCACTGACTGTTTGTGCTTGAAAATCTCTGCTGACACGGGAAACACTGAAATACTGCAGTAGAAGCTGTGAAACATGGAGTATTTACCTGTGGCACCAAGAAAATGACGATAACCACAATATTTAAAAATCAAATGAAAAATTCAGGTTGTGTCCCTGTCACAGCTCGTGGCCCTTTGCTGTCAAATACATTAATTAATTTTCCAAAAATAAAAATTGACATTACGATAATATGTATATACAGATATGATGAAAATAATCCAGTGCCTCTTAAACAATTCAAAAATAGAAATTCTCAGATTTGCTCTTAAGTACAGCACTTGAACACATGCCTTAGAAAAAAATCTGGCTGCTATAGTAAATGAGAACAAGTTTAGTTTGTAACTGGGGAGAAAACAGATGGACACAGCGGAGCTAAATTACCTCGTGAGCTTCTGTTTTGTAAAAACATTCACAGAAACATGGAAACACACCATCTCCACCCCTGCACCCAGGGAGGGTGTGTTGACTCACGCTAAATTAGCTTTGCTCTATATTTTTGGGGTTAGCCTTGAAAGATTGATGGGAGGGGAAGTGTATGTGGGCCAGAGAGAGAGGGGGAGCTGCAGCTTTAATGTACTTTAATGTACTGTACTCGGCTCTGCAGGGGGACAGCGGGGATCCGAACAGGGATGGAAGATGGTGCCGGGGTTTGGGAGGCTTTGTTACATCTCCGCTCTCTTCCTCACTCTATAATTGGCCTCCATGTAGCTCAATAATTCACTTGGTTTTTTTTGGGCTCAGATCTACTCTGTTCCAATTATTTTTTCTACTTTCATATTCTCCCTCTGGCTTCACTCCTCTTTATGTTTTGCTTTCTCTTTGCTCTCCCCAACATTCATCTAGCCTCTCCCTTGATATTCCACACATCGGGCCACAACGTGAGTTTATATCAGTGCTTGATGAAAAGGCCTTAATGCAAGATGTTTCCTTTCTAACTGAGCAAATATGGTTTCGACTCAACAATGAGGCTTTTTTCTTAAAACCAAAAGTTTACTGTTTTTAAACACTATTAATCTCAGAATTTCAATTGTTAATCGTTATTAATCGCTTTGTTAATCTCATGTTTTCAGTTGCATTATTTTCCATTACAAAACATTTTAACAAATATTTCATTCAGTTGCTGCTATCTTATTTGCTGCTGTAACAAAACAGTTACAAAACATTCTATTCTACTCAATTTCACTGGCGGGATTTTGGACAAAATGCAAGCATTCATATTTTGGCATGCCACGCTGATAGCACTGCAATTGCTATGTTATTAAAAACAAGCAAAACAACAACAAAAAAAACCCCATAGAAATACATGTAAGGAAGCTTCTGTTCGCAGTATTCCTGCCTCTCGATGGGTCACTGATCTCAGAGATTATTTATTAAATGTCAGTATTTTCCTTTAAGCTGGAGAGATACAAAAGACTAGAAATGAGGGAGGAAGGCTACCAGAGGAAAACAGGGAGGCTTTTTATTTTGGTTGGATTCACATATTTGTGCTTTATATTTATATATGACCCACTCATCTCTTTGTGTGTGTGTGTTGTGTGTTCATGGGTACATGTCGGTACTCACATGGCTGCACACGTGTGTGAATTAGGGGCACGATGATGATGTAATGATTAACGTGGACCTTCGGAGGATGTTCTCCGTCCTTTCAGCAGGTTCATGAAATAAAGTAAAGCTCATCAATGCCACATTGAGACAGCCGTCAATGTGTTTTTATCTTTGGGTCAGGAACCAGAACGACACTCAGTTTCTTAAAGCTTGAAAGACGCAAGTCACACACACGCCCTGTGTGAGCAGCACAGCTCGGCTGCAGCTCGGCTGCTGCTCGGCTGCTGCTCGGCAGCAGCTCGGCTGCTGCTCAGCTGCGGAACATCTGAAGAAAAAGAGTCTCACTTGCATTCTCAGCAAAAATGGACAGAAAACGATCTTTTGATATTTACATCCTATCCTGCTTCACTTACAGTTTCGATGTCTAAATCTGTTACAAACACGTAAAAATATTTTTAAAATTATTTTTAACTAAAAGCCTTCTGACAGTGTCTTCGTGGACAGAATCTATTCAGTCGCTGACACAAGGCTTTTTATGGTGAAATATTTGCAGGACAGTTTTGAGAATACATTGACTTGCATGGCTTCATAAATGAGTGGAGTAATGGCTTTTAGTTGTGGAAACATAGTAGTTATAGCAAGAGGCAGCTCTGCAGCAGCGCCGCAGCAATGCTGTCTGTCTGAACACTGCATGCATGCAAGCCCCTGAGGCAGCTGCACACACTGCTCACACAGGCAGGGCCCGGGCCCGGGCGTAACCAACAAACTTGTTGTTCTCTCCTTTCTTGTGACTACAATCCTGCAAACATTGCATTTCACATGTGAATTATGATATAAATAGTCGCTTTTGAACGCTTAAGTTAAGGCTCGTCTTTTGGAGATGTCTGTAGAGTCAGAAAGAGATGATCCAAGAGAGACCATGCGTGAAAAATTCAGTTCGGATTTTGTCGGCCACAAAGCTTAACAAATCCAAGTATTTTACCAACTTGGGACTGGATCAAAAATGGAACCGGCTTTTGGAATCCATCCCATTAGATCGTGAAAATCACTGTAAAGACTCATCTCATGAACAATGTTCTCCATCAGGAGCAAAACAACATCTTGAATTTGAGCTTTCTGTCTCCCTCACCCTCAATCCTTTGCTCTGAGTATTACTTCATCTATAAATCATTCTCTGTCCTCCTTCCTTTCCCTTTTCACTCACTCCATCGTGTTTCACTGAACATCTCCATCTCCTCCCCATCCACTCTCACACTCCTTCAACCCTTTCTCCATCCCTCCTGCGACTCTGCAGCCACCCTCCTCTCAAAATCCAATCCCTCAAACGTCCTCCTTCCATCTGTCTTATCGCTTTGTCTCACACCTTCTCTTCCCTCCGTCCATCCCCTCCCTCTACCAATCGACTCTATCTTTCCTCCACGTCTCTCACTTATCTCTTTTCAGTCACTTGCTGCAGTGTGTGTGTGTGTGTGTGTGTGTGTGTGTGTGTGTGTGTGTGTGTGCGCGCGCACGCATCCTGCAGCTTGCGGCTGTGTCTGTGGCCTTGAGAGGTGAAAGACAATGCTGGAAGCCCCTCCCTCTCTGCCTACCTCCCACACACACACACACACACACACACACACACACACACACACACACACACACACACACAAACTGTACATGAGGAACATAAAGACCCAGACTATAGAGCTGCTCTCGACCTCGCTCTCTGCACCACTCCCACACACACACACACACACACACACACACACACACACACACACAAACACACACACATACCATTCCTACAATACCAGCTACAGAAACACACACACTCACAACGTTAGCTCCAACTTATTGACACAATAACTGTTTCTGTATCAGTTGCACCTCCCCATGTTCCTACACCCCCACTCTCTGCTCCAAGTAGTCCTGTATCTACTCCTAAGTCCCCCCAGGAGTCCTATATCTGTCCCTAACACCTCCACAACTCCTAATTCTACCCTCATCTCATCAAAAGATCTAAATCAAATCTCAGGTTTCCTCAAGAGTGCAGTGTCAGCCACTCAGCACAGCCCAGAGCCCAGTATCGAGCCCCACATCCCCTCTGGAGCTCCAGATTAGCTGATGTATTTGTCCCCAAACTCCACCACAAAGTTTTATCTCTCCACCGAGAGCTCACGTCTATCCCTGATGTCCTATAACCCCGTCTGATATCTGTCTCACCTCCAGGTCTTCTAACCCTAATGACCCTGCACACCCCTTTATCTAAAGTAAGTCCTCTCCAGATTCCCATATTGATTAAATCCTCTGTACTTACACTACTATAGTATGTTTACCACCTTTCCAGAAAGTTCTTGAAATGATAAAACTGGACTGTAGGACACTGTGAGCCAGTTTACATCTAGTGTTAACATGAGATGACAGAGACATAAAACCACAAAGAGACACAAAACCACAAAATATCCACAAGTGACCACAAAGACACAAAATTGCAAAAACAAATACACAAAAGTGACCACAAGAGACAAGAAATGACAAAAAACCCTCAAATGTGATCTCAAAGACACACAAAATGACATCAAAAGCCCCCCAAAAAATGACTGCAAAGACACGTGAAATGACAAAAAAGAAAAAAGTGACTGCAAAGAGACACAAAATGACCAAAAAGACACAAAATGGAAAAAAATTGACCACAGAGACACACAGTTACAAAAAAGACACAAAAGTGACCACAAAGAGAAACAAAAGCAACCGCAAACATAAACAAAACAACAAAAAGAAGACACAAAAGTGACCACAAAGAGACGCAAACCCCCAAGAGGCTTAACAACTACAAAGAGAAGCAAAACCACCTTTGCATGTCTGTGCCCAGGAGACCACTGTCTCATAATCGGCTCAGTCCACCTGTGACTGGATCACCCAGGATGCATTTTAATACCAGGTATAAAGAGGGTCCGTGACGGACGTTTGTCTGACATTTTATAGACTAAGTGACTTAATAAAGGAGAAAAGCTTTCCGGCCAATTTCTAACATTTGATTTTTCGGTCGTTTTTACTGCGTGTGACAAATAAAAAGAATCTAAATCAAATATACTCTGTGAGACAGGGAGATGGACAAACACGTCAAAAATTGAGAAAATCTATAGATCCTGAATCATTTTTAAATAATCAAATCAACACTCATATTGTCGCTGCAAGTTTGATGTGTTGATATCTTATTAGAGTTGCATTGATGCACTTTATGTGGCAGATGATGAACTATTAATACAAAGCAGACATGGTTCAGTCAATGCTGTTCCATCCCATCATAATGATTAAGATTTATTACATATTTACTATTTACAAGATCAATACCACAGCAATGTGAAGCCCTACAGCTTTATCTGATTTCATGCAAAGAAAGCATGAATGTTTTATTTAATTGTTATTACATACTGGTCACATGAATAATAAAATCCAAGCATGAATTTAAAGATATGATTTATCTACGCAAAATATCAGCATCAGCCTTCAGAAATACAGTTGCATTATCCGAATCTGAATACCTCCACATGATCACACCGTTCTCACCTAATGGAGTCACTCAGTGGAGAGTGAAGGAGAGGTTTCCTTGACAACCATGTAGAGGTTATAGAGTACATGGCACAGAATAATATAAGACATTATATACTGTACGTTTTCTGCTGGGAAAAAACCCTTATAGACACAGCGTAGTTAACTGTAGTGCTGCTGGATCAATACTGGTTGAATATGCTGAAGTAAAGACAATTATCAGAAACACTCGACAGACGTCCCCTACTTAAAGAAGTGTTATACCACTGGAAAAATGGCTATTTAATGAAACTAGGATGTCTATGCAGCAGAAAGACACAAAGACTTTTGAAGCTGGTGCTGCATGACCAGAGAAAATGGCGCTTTTGCTCAAGAGGTAGAAAACCTACAACTACCAGAATGCACTGCACCGCACCAGACAAATAAACCAGCCCATCCTCATTCCAAAGTCTTCAAAATCTGCCACTTTTGCAAGGATTTTGGCGTTAGACCCTGACACCAAGTCAGATGTAAAAAACATGCTGTTATTTCCCATGGTCTCTGTCTGCCTGCCGCCGGCTGTTTACAGTCCTGTAACTTCTCCCTCCACCACAAGATGCCACTGTGTCTCTCAGTTCAGCTGCCTGTTCCACCAGTAGAGTGGTGGTGCATGCTGTGCACTACATACAACAAGTTTAATAGAATGAAGAGTGTCTGTATTTATGACAATATTGAAAAACATACTTTTAAGATTTCAAAACACCTTGGTATACTGTAATACAGCCAAAGCCTAGAGAAAAGTTTTCCACAGTTCATTTCCACATATTACCCACATTGTTTTGATACAGAGTTAATTGAAAAGTATTCCTTTAAATAAAAACTATATCTAAATAACTGATCTATGCAAATGCAAGGAAGGTGAATGGCAAATTTCACAAAGTGCTAAACATGATGCATAAAAATGTCAGAGTTTTGAGAGTTTAAAAAAAACAGAAAAGTGGAAAATCTTTTTTTTTTTCTTTCTTGAGGCAAGCAAGCTGCCTTCAGTGTGTTTAAAGCAGCAGACTGTGTTAGTTCAGTCTGAGAGCTCAATGGGCAGGATTTGGAGACCCAGCTCCATTTACATCCACCCACACACTCACACACTCACTCACACACACACACACACACACACACACACACACTCAGACATATACTTCTCCATCTGCCGTCTAGAACCATATTTTGTGAAACTTTATGACCTCGCTGTAAAACTTGACTGGCTATCACAACTCACCTCGGGTCTTTATTAACCAGTTAAAGTCCTCCCTCTTTATGCCTCCCTGCCTATTTCCTTTTTCATAGCCGTGAACACATGAAATATTCAAAAAATAATAATGATGGATATAAAGCCTTAAAGACATTTTCCCCGCTCAGCTCAAACACACTCATATTCTCTAAAATACACAATTAAGCATTCATGAAATTCATGCAATACTTTTTAGTCGGTAAGCAAAAGACCTTCTTGACATGCTAACAGCTGTATTATGTTAATAAATGCAGTTTTTGATGAGATAATTTCTACCTGCAGAGGTCCTGTGATTGAAACATCTATTTTTCTGCAAACACTACTTGTTATTCAAGCATCAGTTCAGGAGTAGATGATTATTGTAATTTTATGTTGCTGGTGCTTTGTGTGGTTGGCGTTGGACAGTGGTGGCGTCTCACTGCGAGTCACTAACAGGGACGAGGAAATCAACTCACTAACTCACTCACAAGGTTACGGGGTGCTGGTACCTCCTTCCTATCTGCCTTCAACAGACAAGGCCAAGGACAGCCGTTCATAAAAGAGGCCTGCACACCCACCTCCTGTGTCCAAGGTGTGTGTGTGTGTGTGTGTGTGTGTGTGACAAGGTTAAAGAGCAACCAGTCTACACTGTTGCTTTGTTTTCATCTTCAACACAAAGACCCTCAGAACAGGACCCTTCCTGTATATTCTGTTTTATATCATTCACTGTGTTGTAGATCATGT